>NC_032011.1:2935912-3006922 GCF_001865875.1 Lupinus angustifolius | reverse complement strand
TTTGGGAAACTCCAAGAACATGAAATAAAGTTAGGGCGTTTGACTTTGAATGAAGAATCAGACAAGAACAGAATCACACTCAAAGCTACAAGGTTTCAAGAAGATCAAGAAAGTGAGGATTCTAGTTCAGATTCTGATTCTGATGAAGACTTGACTCTCCAATTTGAAAAATTCAAGAAGTATCTGAAGACGAAAGGATGGATCAAGAATCTCAAGAAAGAAGCCAAGAACTCAACCAAGAAAAGCAAGATTCTCAAAGAAGGCTTCACTTGCTATGAGTGTGGAAAATCGGGCCACATGAAGCATCAATGCCTGAACCACCTCAAGAAATTCGATAACAAGAAGAGCAACTCTCGAATGTCCAAATCAAAAGAAGCATACATTGTTTGGAACGATTCTGAAAAAGATTCAACTTCAAGCTCGTCCGATGAGGAGATAAATTCAAAGGTATGCCTTATAGCACAAGTGCATGAGGAGTGCATATCTAGTGATGAAGATGATTCTATTGAGGTACATTCCTATATTTTATCATGCTCTAATGAATCTCCTCCATACGATGAATTATATTCAGCTTATGTCAAAATGCATGATGAGTTAAAGAAAATTGTTAAAATAAATATAGATAGAAAATGAGTTATCTCCTTGCATGAAAAGAAAATAATTGAAATGCAAAAGGAATTAAATGAACTTAAACTTGAAAATGAAACTCTTGATCTTATCTATGCATGTGTCTCATGTGATTGCGCTACTTCTAAATTATGTCAACCCTCTATATGTGATACTTGTGAGAATTTAAATGCTGAAAATTCTGTTTTGAAACAAAAACTTTCAAAGCTCACATATAGTCAAGAAAACCTTAACACATTACTTGCTAATACAAGAAACGTTAGTAATCGATCTAGAATTGGATATAAACCTAAACCTAAAAAAAGACCATATAGAAATCCAGTAGTACATATGCATAAGAAGTCAAATAATAACATGCATACTTGTTTCTATTGTGGTACACATGCACTACATGCTTTATTAGAAAATTTGGTGTGCCAAGTGGCAAATATGTTTGGGTAAAGAATGGGCAAGATCCCTTAGTTACTAATAAGAATGGACCCAAAATAACTTGGGTACCCGAAAGAGACAAGTAAATCGTGTTTGTAGGTGTGACAAAGGACATTTGAGCATCAATGGGCAAATCAACAAAAGATATTCTAGGCACAAGGTTGGTGAGTATATCAAGGCTATTAAGAAAGGTTGTTGAATGGGCTTCCGTATTATGCTACCTACCAAGAGTACTTCTCTAAGTAATAAAGGGGGAGAATATAAAGGGAAGAACAATGAAAGGGGGAGCAGCGCACTTTGAATGTCAAATATACAACTTTGATCATATCATCAAACCTTCCATCAAACAAGTGGCAATCTTGACCTATCACCAAAGGGTAAGTAAGGTAATTAACAAGGTTACAAAATTATTTCTTATTAAGCTCAAAACTATTCTTAAAACTGTCAACTTTCTGTCGTTAATCGATTAACCCTCAGTATAATTGATTAAATGAGTTCCAGTAGCTAAAGCTTTCTGAAATAAATCATTTTAATCAATTAAATTTTGTGATAATCGATTACCTGTGCTCAACTTTTTTTTGAAAGTTAATCCTTGTTGTTTTGTGGCTTATGTCTATATTTTTTAGTCAAGTTCATCTCATGGTTATAGTTGTACCATCTTTAGCATTTTGTAACTATGTTGAACCTTGCTAATTATGTTAAATAGAAGTTGTTTTTGTGTGAATCTTGAACATGTCTTAATTGTGTATTATAATTGAATGATTAAAATTTGCTTTAAAATAAAAATTGCCTAACAAGTGCTAATAAGTGGTGATAATGGCACCTAACAAGTGGTATCATCTAACAAGTGATATACATATATGTTTAATCATTTCATGTCTAAACTGTTTACATAATGGGTATGTCATGCAAAATCTGTCTATAGAGTCAAAAATTAATGCATTTGTTTAAGCTTCTCAAACTAGTTATTACATATGCTAATAATTACAGTTTTTTTTAAATAAATTGCTATATCTCTTCTTACTTTTGATTAAAATTGAAAATTCGTATCTTTTTTATAATGTCAAAAGGGGGAGAAATGTTGTTTGTTGTGTTTGATGTTATTTGCAGGGGGAGAAAAGTTGCTTACCTAAGGGGGAGCAAAGTGCTTTCAACTTTGAAGTCACAACCATTATGCAAATGTACAACATCATCAAGCTAACTCATCAAATGTAACGTATCATTTGATGTGGTATTTGTCATCATCAAAAGTGAGAGATTGAAAGCGCAAAGTGTCAAGAATTGCATTAGCAACATTTGCCTATGTTTTGATGAAGACAAGGAATTAGTTAAAGCTTGAAGATGACTCAACAATCAACATGCCAATGGCTCAAGTGATGTCTTATTAGACTTAGGATATAATTCTGTATTATCTTTTTAGAAGTCTAAGATGCTTGTCATAGATATTGAGTCTAGGTTAGGTAAACCTAGGTGTGAGTCTCACAAGACTTAATAAAGTAATCAATCCATTAAAATGAGACATCATCTAGAAGTATATGAAAATTAGGTTTATGCATTTATATACATTGATTTTATGCATTAAAGGTATTATATTTTGTAAATCATGTATTGCATGAGCATATATCATATAAGTAGTTTACTATTTAATCATGTATTAAAAATACATTGGTTAATCAATTAACCTCATGGCTTAATCGATTAACGTGTATGTTTTTCTACTGTTTCAACAACATAACTAAAAAATCATTTTTAAGAGCCAAAAACTGTTTTGTATAAATACTGGCTAATTGTAGAAACGACTCAAAAAGAAAAAGAAGAGTGAAAAACACAAGAAAAAGATATAGATCATCATTCTTAGAATCTATTAGAAAGTGTTGAATTAGGAGAAATATTAGATCATGCTAAGGCTTTAGTTTTCATATTCATATTGCATGATTCTTTCAAAAGCTTTCTTGCATCATTCTTGTGTTTCTTGAAAAGAAAAAGATAGTTCTTTAAAGATTGCATATTTTCATAAACCTCATGCATGAACATTCATATTAGACTAGGACGTCTTGTGAGTTCTTGCTTAGGTTTTAGGCTTTGATTTTTATTGTAATATCCGAGTATTAAGTACTCATTCATAACTCAAAGCTTTGTATTCAAGGATTGGGAAAATCCTAGCTGTGGTTAGGTAAGGTGTTCTTCACACAAAGACTTGGAAGTCTTGGGATAAAGAGCGATACCTTGGCTGGGGCCGAATCGCGTAAGAAAGGTTTTCTTGGAAGGCGGTTTTGGGAAAGGTCAAACCAAGGGTGACAAAGTTCTTTGGGTTCCAAGAAGGGAGTGTTCAAGTTTTGTATTTGGAAGCGTGTATGTAACGTACATTGTGTTTTATAGTGAAGAAGGAAAATCTCTCAAATTAGATGGAAGGACTGGATGTAGTTTTACAGTGGACAGCAAAACGAACCAAGATAAAATCTATGCGCAATCTTTTCTATCATTTTCTCTTTTATATTTCAAGATGTTTTAATACGGGTTTGGAGTTAATATTTTGCATACTTGGTACCTTGCTATGTTCTTGTTAATCTTGCACAAAAGTATGTGTTGTATATTTATTTGTGTGTTTGTTAATAACTGTGCAAGTCGTTGTTCTGATCATTCTGGTTCTGTTACTGGTTAATCAATTATGAACAGTGCTTAATCGATTAACTGAGCATTTTTCAACAAGTGTATAAAAACCAGAAAAATAGAAAACTTGAGCTCCACTACACTTATCCAACCCCTTTCTAAGTGTATTCTACTACTGATACCTAACAATACCAAATGAAGGCCAGTGCTATAGTAGAAGCGGGAATATCACTTTAGTGCAATAGTAGACCCATGAACGAAAAGGGATTAAATGCATGATAAAACCAATTAATAAAAAACATGATTATGAGTTAAATGACTGCAAGCTGAAAATAAAATATTATGCATATTATATTAGAAACCCATCAAATTTCATCAACCCTGAACCTGTCACCATCATTATGAAATTATCTGCCACGTATGCATGATTCATCCTCACACCTTTACCGTTAGTCTCGAAGGATCGGAAGGAATGATGAGAATCTGTTGTCCCCAATTATATATGTAATCAATCATAATTGATAAAGTTATGAATATTTAATTTTTTTAACTGACATTATATAATATGATTAATTTGGGACAGAGTTTAGACAACAAATCCTTGTCCCCAGAGGGAGTATCGGATTCCACAAATACCATCCTGAAACTTACATGTATTTTGGTATATAATAGAAATCACCTAAGTGGAAATAATTTTATCTTTCAATCTCAAATCCATAAAACATTTGTAGCAGTAAAATGTTAAATTTAAAAATTAACTTAACTTTTATTCAATATTTACATGTTCTTAAATAAGAATAAGAATTCTATCTAATACATTAACAAAACAAAGGAAAAAATAACATGAGATGACGTTTTTTCTTTTTTATATACAATTTAAATAACATGTTTGTCACAGAATCAAGTCAAAAATAAATGTATTTTCTTCTTTTTTTTCAAACATTATTTTTTATTCCTGAAGGAATCAATTATGTCTCCAATAACTAAGTTTTTTTTTTGTAGTCCCTATAATGAGAACTCCAATACCGTAGGTTTTGCCTAACATGAAGAGCATTTTAATGTGCATGCACATGCACAACAAAAGGAATAATATCAATGTATTATAACTCGTTAATGTTAATTGAGAGTAATTACCAAATAAAGAGACTCACTTTTCATCTCTTCAATTTTTTGATATTTCTTGTATCAAACAACACTTAGATATACTTTTTTCCCCTCATAACCTTGTGTTTCTAAAAAGAATTTAGTATTATTTCTATCTCTCCTCTTTTCATTTTCTTATTTTATTTATGAATTTTCATTTTCTTTCTCTAAATCAAACAAAACAAACTTAACCAGGTTGAACAATATTTTGACTGTTGTTTCATTCTGATCAGCAAAGTTATCTTACATCAGTAAAAATTTCAATTTTCCTGTTACTTGTTACTTTCAACTTGCCATAAATGGCCCTTGATGGTGAACCATCACAATTACTATTTATTACTAGAACACTAATGCATTGGTTATTTTAAAATGTGATGTCAGGCTGAAATAAAAGTAAGGGGTAGATTTATTTATGAATGAAATATTTATGCACTAACAGTGTAAAGATATACACAATTAGTATATCATTCATCTTTCATTTGAATTGTTTTTTTAAGAGCAAATGGTGATTGAAAGTGGATGATATAATGACAATAAAAAAACACTTATACTATAAATATTTTTTCTCTTTATTTATTGTTTTTTTTAAATAACATAAAATCTATCGATCTATCTAACCTTGCAAAGTTATCAAACTTCTCATCAATATTCCGCTCGTAGTTTAGTGAATTATATTATATATGATATTAAATTCCAACATTTTGTGGGCTATAACATATTTTAGTAAATTTAACTCAATTCAATTGAGAAGATTAGGAGGAATATGCATTCTCATTATAGTGTTTATTAATATTTAATCAATAAAAAGTCAATCTGATTTCTAATAGTATAATCATTCATCATTTTAATTAGTACATTGGAAATAAAAAATACGTGTTTATTATTTGAAAGTGTATATATTATTCAATTTAGTGTCTGGCAATATATACTATTAAATAGTTTAGTCCATGATTAAGAACTAGATTGATTTATATGATACACAATTATGAAGTTAAATGATTTTAAGATTGTTTTTAGAATATTTGTTTCTCCAATAACAAAAAAGATTGTAACTCTCTCATCCTATAGTGTATAACTTTTTTTATCCCATCTCATTATATAACTTAATTTCTGATGTGAATAATTTTAGAAGCTTAATATTATAGGTCATTTTTTACCTCACAAATAAATTATTATCAATTATTTATATTTAATACTTAATAATATTTAACATATGAATTGGTATATAACAATGGTATTAGTTGCATGTAGAAAAATTATTTCTGGGAATTTCTTTTATTGTTGCACTTATAGTAAAAGATAAAAATATCAATTTTTTATTTTTATATTATTTTTAATGTATTTGATTCTCTTTTGATAGTGAAATAATAACTTAAAAAGTTAGAGCGGATGAGATGGTAATATAGTGAATGAAGGAGTTTTGGGGATGAGTTGAGTCAATATATGTTATATTAGAAGTATGGTACTATACTACTATGTGTTATCTATTTTAATTGATTAAAAAATATATATTTAAATTTAAAATTTAATAATAAAATATTTTTTGATCAATTAAAAGAAGTAACATATAAAATGACATATTATTTTTAGGGCAGGAGATCTGATAATGAAGGAGTGAGGAGTGATGCTGACAACTAACAGTTAGAAGATCCAAATAATGTCTCTGTGACTGCGTTTGACACTTTGACTCAATTGACCAAATAGGTTAGTTTTGTTTTGTTTGAGAGAGAAAGAAAGAGAAAATAATAATGGATTAGGCATAAGAGCCAGAAGGAGACAAATGCCCAAGTGGTGGGTCCCAGATTACTGGTCACTACATGAATCCTCTTATACATTCATGTTCTGATTTTTTGCATCAATGTCTTATTTCAGTGTTTCATGCTTATCCCAATAACTCTGATGGATTTCTCATTTTAAGCCATACAAAATTACAAATATTGGTATATCCATAAATATTTTTAATTTACGTTTTACAGTGAAGGTTTCGTTAAATTGTCACCATCCAAAAATATTTTTAATTCCTTTCAACTGTGAATTTTTATTTATTTATATGATTAGTGTTAATTTCTCACGAAAATGTTCATTAAGTGCATGTGCGGTTTTATGTGGGCATTAGGTAAAGTGTGTGATCATCCATGACACAACATTTTTTGTTGAATTGTGGCAAACATGAAAGTGGGAAATAATTTACTAATTATATTGCACTTAATTTTTCTAATTTTATTTATGTTTAATTTTATTTCATGCCTAATGCTATTATCAATCAATCAAGTGGCAGATTTTGATATGAATTTTAGGAGGATCAACAATATTTAACTAAAATTAATTTAATGACGAAAAATATAAAGAAGCATATATAATTGGAGTAGAAGTAAAATTTTCAGTTATTTCATTTTCATATAAATTATTATGTTGTCGGCAAGAAATTTATTTTCTATCTTACTACGTAATTTTATTTGGTTGTCTTTCACTGCTGAAAAAGATATTTATATAGTTGTTGAACCACAATAGCCAAAATAAGACGAATAACATGATAAAACAAGATATGACTAAATACATATGATTTAGAAATTTTCAAACTTGAATAACTAATGACTCCAAGAAAAAATGTTGAAATTGACATTTTAAACTAATTTTTTATTGCTCATTGAAATTTATAGGATAAAACTTTGGGACAAGAAAGACATATTATCATATTAAATGACATATAAGCATCTTAAAGTATATATTATGAGTACATATATAATATCTTTATGAAGTATAAAATTATTATGATCTCAAATGAAGTCATATTATTATAAACAACATCATCTATATGTATAAGATAATTTGATCCATTATGTATAATTTTTAGAATGATCATAAAAGTTGCACTATGTTTATTTATCAAGCTCCAAATTAAATAAATATGAGTTCCAACTCGTATCTCCATAAAAACGTCATTTGGGTGTAGGTAAAAAAACTACATATGCTATTCTAAAAAATGTGTCACACTACATGTGTCATTTTATATAAAATTAAAATTTTAATAATTAACTATTTTTCTGGTTAACCATAATAAGTGACACACAAAGCAACACATTTTGTAAGATAACAAATGTATTCCCATAAAAAAACATTTTAATAAAATATTTTTAAAAAAAATTGAGGCTCATTATTGCCATTTTGGACATTCGATAAATAAACTACACATTTAAGTTTGTATGGACTTTTTCAATACAAGAAGCTTTTTAGTAAGGGTCCCATTTTTTTTTCTTGTTCTAGTACCAAGAATATGTGAGGACCAAGTGTGAACATATTCCTCAAATATCATTCTCTATATATAATATTGAGGTAAACATGATTATAAAGCTATGAATCATCAAATGTAAAACGAAACTAATAATAGTGTGGGATATACTTTTTAGTAAATATTTTTTCCCAATACATTACATGCCTTCCATCCCTTCCCTACACTATATGCCTTTTGAGTATGGAGACCCATCTCTCTTTTAGGATTTTGGAAAATGAACGTATAAGATTGAGTATAATTTGAGTAATTTAATTTATATGTAAACTGATTTCTTCTCATGTGTATATATAGATTTTCTACATGTATACTTGTGCATAGAGTGTGTATATGAACTGGTGCATGACTTAGTATATGTATATGAACTCATTCATGGAGTATGCGAATATCATACATAGAATGTGTGCGTATCGTATATAGAATATGCGAATATTCTGTATAGAGTGTGTGAATATCGTGCATGAAGTATATGAGTATTGTACATTTCGCTTTCTATGTAAACATATGGTTTTTAGTTTACATCCAGAGAGATGGGTCTCAACTAATTAGTAGTTGCTTCATATAATATATGATTGTTTTTTTTAAAGTATGATTTTAATCCAAGTTTTCTTTATAGTGAATTTTATGTTAAGAAAGCTAGTCATTATTTATATATATATATATTCCTAATTTGAATAGTATTATCTTCGATTAATGATATTTGTCACTAGACAAAAAAACATCACAATCATCCCACCTAAGCACATTCCTAATGAAGTAATAGTGAATGAAAGGAAATGGACAAAGAATATCCTATTTTTAATGGGTACTAGCTGAGCTTGCTATTGTGATCAATGGCTACGAATCAAGATAGCACACATAGCTCCTCCTTTGTGTTCATACTTGGTGGTGTTACACCTAAAAGATAGTGGTCACATTGCAAAAAGGTATTGGTATGATGGGTACCGTGAGTTAGTGGGCACATATATATAGCTATATAGGGTCAATATGAGATTAAATATGTTAGGAATTCATTTGGGAATGTTTATGGACATCAGGAGTGTAAAGTTTTATTATATTCTCATATAGATAAAAAAAATAATGATTTGATTTTTTAGAACGATATTTATTGAAAATGACAATCACACACCTCAAAAAAGATCAATTCCTTATACATAAAGTGATAAGATACATTTGATTATATCAAAATAAATACAAATGATAAATATAGTTTATATAGCAAGTTAGGGATAGCTCTTCCTATTACATTTAATTTGGATCGGAGTAGTCTCTTTAGATCAAAATCAAAAATTGAGTAGTCTTTTAATTTGTATGTGTATTTTTATACTCTACGATTCTGTCATATATGAATTGCATTTATATTTTTTCTTATAAAGTGAAATTCACTTTACTATTATTTGATAAAACTCTATGCTTGTAGCCACTTAAAGGAATAAGCAGTGGCTGGCTTCACATGCAAATTGAAAGGGTTCTACCAATAGATTAGTACTTTAGTGGCTTAATTAGGACCTTGGACTATACCCATATAATCTGATTTTTAGTGCTCTATCTCCATTGGGTGCAAAATATAATGCTCTTCTCCATATCATTTTTTTGTGTTCATCACTATTAATATTTAAACATAATACCTATGTATTGTTAGTATAAAATTTATAGATTATCAATATATTATCTATTATTCATTTTTATTATATTTACTATATTTCAGTTTATATTTTTTTTTACAGGAAAGTTGTCTATTTTTATTATTAAAAATAAGATGAAATAATCTCATTGAGAAAGTATATTACATATATGCAATTTATCACCATTATGTGGCACATAAAAAATCGGGCCAGTACCCTAAAGCGCAAATAAAATACCACAATAATGTTACATCATATGCATAAAATAATGTGATGGGATAGGATAGGTGACTATAGTATTTTAACCTATCTTATTTTATTGGCTAATTCCAATCGATAAGGCAATAAGGTCACGTCACTTTTTCAATTGTCCGTACATATTTAATACAGCATGCATATCTTTACTAATTAAAGTAGAATGTCCCTTCTGAGCAAAGGGTACCCTTAAATTATTTTTCTTGTGACACTGATTTTAATCACATGATAGGACAGTAATGAAGTGAACCATCAGATCCTTCATATCTTTCTTAGGGGATTGAAAGAAACAAGCAGCAATGGCACAAGAAAGTAGAGACCAGCCATTCAATTCTATACATGAGCCACTATAGTAACCAAATAATTGTTTTTAACAAAATAAGAATATTTTTATTTTATTTTTTATTGTGTTATTCTTGTTTTTTTTACTTTTGTTTTTAAATAAGAATAATTCTTGATTGTTCTTAACCAAGGGAAAATGAGGAAAGAAATAGATGTTATGCGAAAAATGTAAATGATGTGAGACTCAAATAAGAATAAGAATAATATTTACTATTGTTAAAAAAAAGTAGACATTGTTCTTATTTCATGGAGAGTTATAATAAATTATAAAATAATATGTAAGATTCAAATAAGAATGAAGATATTGTTTACCATCTTACCATCTCATCCCATTTAGCAAATGTTTTTTTGACATCAACTATGCACTCTCATAGTATCCCATCTTATTAAAGGCAATGAAACAAATGATACCATTCATTTAGAACATGGGTGTCACTAATAGTATCCCATCTCATCAAACTCCAAGTTTATTTTATGGTAATTATAAGATAGTCCATAAAATTGACACAATCTAGCAAGCTGTTTTCATTTTGTTGTAAACATTTGAATTTGGGTTACATTGACTTTGTTTTGATTCATTCATTTTATGTTAGACAAGTGATCGATTTGTTTTTTTATATCAGATGAATATTAGTTTGATCCTAAACATTATATATTATGAATCAGTTTGATTTTTGACATGAGCAAGTCTAACATCCTGTGACCATTAGAGGCTAAATAGATTGACATTATTTTAAGTCAATAAAATTTCTTTTTCTTATAAAAAAACAGTATTGATCATAATATTTTTTATACATATTTTAAGCCTTTCATAACATTGAAACACAATTACTATACGCTAGGGTCATTTATGCATGTGAAATTTGAAATAAAGATAAGGTGATGGGTAACTCATTGGTAGAGATTAGTGTGTGCTTACTAATTACTATTCTATCAGTCTATTAGTAACTAGTAAACATTGTCAAATCGATTTATTAATTATATAATAAAAAAAGTTTATTTTTTTATCAGCAATAAGAGAATTAATATAGAGATAAAGAAAAATTAGGAGAACAAGTGGTACTCCTATCCACTAAATCCCTACAAATAATACGGAAGAATACAATTTGAAGGATTCATCAACCAATCAGCTAGAGAAAAAGAAAAGAAAGGGAAGCGGACATTGATAAGACTCCAAGAATGTAGCAAAATAAGCTTCATCATCTCATCAAGGTGAAAACGCTTGTTCTCAAAAATACATTTGTTCCTAGTATGCCAAAGAGTCCAAATTGTGACAAACCAAAGAGCCATCCACAAATGAATTTTCTTGTTGTCCATCCATAACAAAGATGCATGAATTGAAAAATGGGTCTTTACTTCATTATGAATAATAGAGGTAAGTCCAAAGTAAGAATAGAGTCTTTGCCAAATAATGTAGGATGTTGGGCAAGAAAAGAACAAGTGACTAGTGGATTCCTTCAATTCACCACAAAAAGCACACAAAAGGGAGTCATGTACTCCTAAACCCCCTCTATGAACTAGGTTGAGTTTAGTTGGAATGCCATCCAAAGCAATTTTCCATACTAGGCACTTCATCTTTGAAGGGACATTACTCGCCCAAAGCTTCTTGAAGAAAATGAGATCGTTGCTTCCTTCCTGTTTTTGTAAAAATTGGTATGCACTCTTGACTGAATACTTCCCACATTTGTCATGTAACCAAATCCAAGTATCTTCACTTTGTTGTTTAGGTTTAGAGTCATGGATTATTTTTAAGAGATCATCATAATCGTCTTCCTCCCAAGCGAACAAGTTCCTCCTCCATTGAATATTCCAAGACCAAACTCCATATCTCCATGCACCCAAGGATTCAACTGTTGCATCTTTATCCAAAGCCACCTGAAATAATCTTGTAAACGCATTCTTGAGAGAGTCTCTCCCTACCCAAACGTCAGTCCAGAATTTAATAGAGGATCCACATCCTAAAGACCTATGGAAACCACCATCTACCCACCCACAACCAATCCCTTCCCTGTTATGACTAAGATTTCCTAATTCTCTCCACCAAAAAAAAAAAAAGATTATTCATATCATCTATTACTACATGTCAATTTCTCATTCATTTTTCTTCCTCGAAAATGGTTTCACCTCCTTCATGTGTATATTCCCACACTATATGCTTCTTTCTTTATTATAATAATATTAAATCTATTATTATATTTCTTAATTATTTCAAAACAAAAAATATATCATTGAGTCTTTATTATGATGACTACACTATATATTTTCACTACTTATTATAATTATATTAAATTCATTATTGTATTTGTTAATAATTTCAAAATAAAAAAATGTATCACTTTAAGAATCGGTGTAATTTTTGGGAGCACATCTGTTGTACCATAAAGTGTGTCATTCTATGTGGCATGTTTGTGATTGGTTGTAAAAAATGTATTTAAATTAAAATTTTAATTATTAAATATTTTTTTGACCAATCATAAATAATGGCACATGAAATGATATAATTTTATGAGACATTAGATGTTCAACCGTACTTTTCACCCTATAAAAGCTTTGTGGTACATATTCCACTAAATTGTAGTATCCCAATTCAGATTTTAATTTTTCTCAATTATAATTGAAAAAATCAAATATATATCACTATTTGAATTCCTTATTTATATTAAAAAACAAATTCGAAATTGAAAAAATCATTTCATTTTTTACAACTTTTAAAATACTTATTTAAAAAAACCACATATTATCATGTTTCGGTTTCTTATTTTCATTAGAAAATTTAAATTCAAAACTGTCATTTATTTTCGTGTTTGAACAGATAAATACACGAGTAACACATGTGTTGTTAACAATGCAAATGCATAGGTAAAATGTGTGTTTTAACTATGCAAATGCACAAATAAATATGTGTTCTTAATAATGTGAATGTGCGAGTAATATGTGTGGTTTTAACCATGTGAATGTACGGGTCACATGTGTTGTTAATGATATAAATATATATGTAACATATGTGTTCTTAGCCACATAAATACACATATAATATGTATATTTTTAATATGCAGCAAATGCACGGGTAATTAGCACAGGTGACTTGGTATTTTTTAAATGAAACGCATAACTTACTATTAGGGAAATAAAACTTCTGTTATTTGTTGGTTTTATAGGTTGGCTTAGTTCCATGACTTTCATCCAAAGACAAACACAAGAACCAAACTGACCTTGGTGTCTTCTTAAAAAAAAAAAATCAAATCAACACAAAAATATGGTTTGGATTGAGTTGCTATTGATTCGAACCATATACATCCCTACTATGAACAACCTTATGGGGTATAACAATGAAAAAATTGTATGAAAAATTTGGACATACTCAGAGTTATTACTTTTAAGTAGTTAAATTAAAATAATAGAATTCAAGTACGATATATGACTATATACATAATTATCATATAAATTATTGTGTAGATACCAGAAGTCTTGTTTCTATTTTTATAATAGACAAAATTGAAATAAAAAAACCAAGTACCACCACTCTTCATTAAAGGTATACGCTTCTCGTAAATAAGAGATTTTGGTCCACAAGTCAAATGCACTAACCAATCTATCAATGAATTTCCTACTCTAATATCTCATCATTAGAAATGAGAAATCTTCAGTTTTTAAGAGAGATCATGTATAATGATTTGGAAGGCCAAAGTGTGTAAAATGATGAAGAATGATATAAAGTTCATTCACCATATTCTTGATGTGTTGGACCAGACTGCGACCGGCCTCCAAAGGGAGTTCCATTGTTATATGGGCATGGGAA
Organism: Lupinus angustifolius; assembly: GCF_001865875.1. NCBI lineage: Eukaryota > Viridiplantae > Streptophyta > Magnoliopsida > Fabales > Fabaceae > Lupinus > Lupinus angustifolius. Next base: position 2,992,803 of record NC_032011.1, on the reverse strand, counting down.
GAGTGAAGAGTCACAAGTGAGACACCACGTCTTGAACCAAAACCTTAAGGCATTAGTTTCATGAGTCTTTTCTTCTTATAAACCCTTTCACTCCTCCCTACATATCCAATGTGGGACTTCACACTTGAATAAACCCAACAATCTCCCCCTCAAGTGTGGGTACCACACACTCTCCGGTCCGCTCCCCCTTGAGTCCACCATGCCCCAGCCGAACCATCGACTATGATACCACTTGTTGGACCGGACTGCTACCGGGGAGCCTCCAACCACCAGGGAGTTCCATTGTTACATGGGTATGGGAAGAGTGAAAAGTCATAAGTGAGACACCACGTCTTTAACCAAAACCTTAAGGCATTAGTTCCATGGGTCTTTCCTTCTTATAAACCCTTTCACTCCTCCCTACATATCCAATGTGAGACTTCACACTTGAATAAACCCAACATGATGAATATATTAACATACGCTTCAGTTATAATTCTATATATCTATTCTTGGTAATTTGACATGAAAAATCTTAACTATATGATGATAGTGTTCATCATATTTAGGATGTATTATGTATTTTAAGTATAAACTGGAGTGTGAAATTTCAACCCCCCATTTAGCTACTGCGAGACAAAGCCCAACAACAACATTAGCCTCTCAACATGTTGAGTTCATCACAAGCTTGGGCTTATTAACCCATGCTCGGCCATTCTCAAACTCACCAACCTAGGTTGGGTGAGGAAAAGACATAAGCCTATGTTTAAATTGGTCATTGGTTTTCTTATGAGTTGAAATGCATTGGAAATAAAGACATGCATTTTCTATATAGAAATAAAGAAAAGATGCACTAAAAGTTACAAGTTTGAAGCAATAATGAAACTTGGACAAACCACATACTTACATTAATGGTATCATTGGTATATGGATTCTGTATTTATATGGGTATCATAGTTCTTCTAGCACTAAATAGAAGTGCTCTAAATTGAATTTGTGCAAGTAATTTGTTTTGTCTTGCTTATACAGCTTTTGCAAGCACTTTGCTATATTACTGTTGAAATTAAATGCCAACCTTTGGCTATTGCCCAATTAGTATTGAGAACTCGCTTTAAAGATATTAATTTTTTAGCTATAAGGTGAAAAATATTTTTGATTATAAAAAAAGTTTGATAAATTAAATCAATTTTATTATAAATCTTATATTTCGGTCTTGGAAGGAACTATGAACTGGTGCTATGTATTTGTAAGATCTATATTCTTGTAATTGAAATGTTCTTCAAACTAGAGTTATTTAACTGCACCAAAGAGAAAAATCATGTTTTTGGGTTGGTAGTAAAATTAAGCAAAGTCAAATGAAATGGTGAGTTCACAATGATTTGAGAGTGAAATTAGAGTTTGCTAAATCCCCCGTAAACATTATCCTAACAATATAATAGAGAAAGTATTAAATGAAAAAAGTATATGTATTCAATCTCCTAGAGAATTAAAAATGTTAAACTTGATGAATTCTGACAATAGTTATGCTTGTAGGACCATTGATGATGACTCAACAAGCATGGATCGTGATCAACATAGTTCAACTACAAATGTGCATCAGGGAAAAATTGGCTCGGTTGGTCTTGTGGCATATTGCTACAAACCAGAAGGGATAGAGAATATGCATCATATTGATCGAGACAAGGTGCATCAAGTGCACACAGGCAAAGCGCATCAGCTGATGCACCATCCTCGGTCAGGATTTCTGCATCAACTGGATCTGTCTCGGTTAGCAATGTTGCATCAGGCGCACACGGGCAAGGCGCATCAGTTGGATCTGTCTCGGTCAGTAATGTTGCATCAGGTGCACACGGGCAAGGTGCATTAGCTGGATCTGTCTCGGTCAGAAGAGGCCATGGTGCATCAGACTAATCACAACCACACTAATCTGAGTCAGATTCATCATCACGATGAATCTCATGGTTACAAAGTTACTTGGGCCAATTATGGAATCACACATCATCAGAATTTGAAGACTTGTGATGTATTCATTAATGATTATTTAAAAGGCCAACGATTTCTTGTAATACAAGCTATCACTCTTAGCTTTGTGTTAGGATCATTAATTATGTTTTGATTAATAGTTAGATGTTAGTTTTATTTTGTTATTTCCAGGGGTATATATATTAACCCTTGCATTGTATTTCATAATTTCAATTTTTAATCAAAAAAGGTTCATTTGAGTATTCTTTCCATATTTATTTCTATTTGTCATCTTTCTGATCAAGAAGAGTTTGATCTTCATCAACGGGGTTTGCCTTTTCAAGATGGTATCAAAGCATCAACTGATGCTCTGCTGCGCTTCCATCCATTCTTGGTATCTCTATTTCTCTTCTCCATTATATCATTCTCTTATTTTCCTTTCAATCACCTAAGGCAAATATGGTTGCCACCCTCAATCCTATCAATGATCCCTGTAGTCCATACTATATGAGTACTAACGAAAATCCTGGAGCCATCTTAGTGTCACCTCCTCTAATAGGAGGAAATTACCACAGCTGGTCTAAAGCTATGATGATGGCTTTGAAAACAAAAAACAAACTCCAATTTATAGATGGTACCCTTCCAAAACCTCATATAAGCGACCTAACTTATTCAATATGGGATAGATGCAACACACTAGTTCTTTCATGGATCAACCAATCAATTGACAAGTCTATCTTGCAAAGTGTGGTATGGCTGGATACATCTCCTGAAGTATGAGAAGATTTAAAAGAGAGGTATTATTAGAGTGATGTTTTTTGCATATGTAATCTTCAGGAAGAATTATACAATGCTAGACAAGGAAATAAATCAATAGATGCATATTATACCTGCTTGAAAGGTTTATGGCAAGAGTTAGATAATTTCAGACCTCTACCCTCATGTCATTCACAATGTGATTCTGAACTTTATAAACTTGTTAGATCTTATAGAGAAAATGATTATGTGATCAAAATTTTGAAAGGTTTAAATGAGCAATATGGAGCTGTAAGATCCCAAATTATGCTTATGGATCCTTTACCTTCCATAAACAAAGCCTTTTCACTCCTTATCCAACAAGAAATGTAGTTCACTTTAACAAACCCCCTTGATGATGTAAAGGTTCTAGCTAATACCTCCAATGATACCTCTAACAGAATTAGATCAGGTAGAGGTAAGGGTTCTGGATTCAATGACAACTCGAGTACAGGAAGAGGATATGGCTTCAATAGTGGCAGAGGTAGAGGTGGATCAAAAATGTGTCCCTTCTGCAATAAAACATGACACACAATTGATACATGTTATAAGAAACATGGATTTCCCCTCATTACAAGAAGTCTAACAATGTTAACAACCTCACAAGTTCTAATGAAGAAGATGATCAAGAAGGTGGAGAAGGGACAGGAATCTTCACTGCAGATCAACACAAAGTTTTATTAGCTATGATCAAGGAACCTGCAAAACATTAGGTGAACCAATTGACAAAACATAGCACTGGTATGAATTCTTCAAACCAAGGTAACTCAAGATCCTTAGCTCATTCTGTTAAAACCAAAGATTGGATTCTTGATACATGAGCAACATATCATGTTTGCTTCTGTTTATCAGAATTTCAGCCAGTTAGAAAAATTGACCCCATCAAAATCAGATTGCCCAACAGAAGTGAGATTGTAAGCACTATTGCAGGAACTGTGATATTTACTAAAGACTTATGCTTAAGCAATGTGCTATACATACCCAATTTCACCTTCAATCTCATTTATGTCTCAAAATTAACTTCAGCCCTTAGTTGCACGCTGATTTTCACCACCTCAAAATGTGTGATGCAGGATGAGTCCACATTGAAGATGATTGGTGAAGCTGAAGCAAAAAGAGGATTATACATCATTAATGCTCAAAATTTATATTTCATTTTGAATGAATTTGTCAATAACATAGAGAAAATTAGGGACAACTCTGTTAGCAATAATTTGTGGCACATAAGACTTGGTTATCCTTCGATTTCCAAGCTTGCTACCTTGAATAAAATGTTCTCTTTCATCCAAAATAAAGAAAAAGCTATACCATGTGATATATGCCATTATGCAAAACAAAAGAAACTAAGCTTCCAAGACAACATGACCAAATCTGCCTATAATTTTGATCTCATTCACATAGACATATGTGGACCTATATCTATTCCCTCTATATTAGGCCACAAGTATTTTCTTACCATAGTGGATGACAAATCCATGCATACATGGCTATTCTTTATGAAAGCCAAATCAAAGACAAGTTCTCTTGTAGAGTCTTTTGTCAATATGATAGAGACTCAATTTGATGCCAAGATCAAAGCCATAAGGTCTAATAATGGGCCTGAGTTTAAGATGAATGCATTCTATAGTTCCAAAGGCATTATTCACCAAACTAGTTGTGTTGAAACCCCTAAAAAAATGGAGTTGTTGAGAGAAAACATCACCACATACTTGGTGTTACTAGGGCTCTCATGTATTAATCTTGTTTACCTAAGTGTTTTTGGAATTTTGGAGCTGCTCATGCTGTATATCTTATCAATAGGCATCCCTCTCAATTCCTAGATAATAAGTCCCTTATGAGGTCTTGTATAATCATGAACCCAACCTTTTAAGCATTAAAGTTTTTGGATGCCTTTGTTTTGCTTCTACTTTAACTCATAACAAGAAGAAGTTGGATCCAAGAGCAAGGAAATGTGTTTTTCTTGGCTTCAAACATGGAATCAAAGGGTATATAATGTTTGATTGCATGAACAAAGAAACTTTTTTGTCCATAAATGTCAGCTTTTATGAAAATGTCTTTCCCTTAAAAAATGAGAAATATCAATATAAACAAGGTATGAACATTTCTCTTCCTACATCCTCTTACAATAACAAGGATGTTTTTCTTAATCATGACTATGTAAATATGTCTCGACATCCCAATGAGTCTTTAGTAATTGAGAACAGTAATAACTCTGATGTGAATCATATAAATGATAATGAGTCTAACTTGAATAACATGGATGAGAGTCTTGACTTTAACAATAACAACAATCAAGGCCTAAGAAGGTCTTCTAGACAAAAGAATGCCCCAACTACTTAAGAGATTACCACTATTCTTTAAGCCTTAGCACATTGTGTATGGATGATAAAGATGTTAAGTTTCCTTTATCTAAAGTCCTATCTTATGACAAGCTTTCATCCTCTCACAAGAAATTCATCCTGACCATCAGCTCTAACACTGAACCTGAGAGTTATAGTGAGGCTGTTAGGAATCAACATTGGATTGATGCTATTAACACTGAATTAAGTGCTCAAGAGAAAAATAATACTTGGGTTTTAACCAAGCTGCCTAAAGATAAAAGAGCAATAGGATGTAAGTGGGTCTTCAAGACCAAATATCATGATGATGATATCATAGAAAGATACAAGGCAAGGCTTGTAGCAAAATGGTACAACCAAACAACATAAATAGACTACTTTGACACATTTAGTCATGTGGTCAAAATAACAACTATCAGAACCATAATTGCCCTTACTTCTATAAAAGGTTGACATATTCATCAATTAGATGTTAACACTGCCTTTTTACATGGTGATCTTGTTGAGAAGGTCTACATGAAGCCTCCTCTAGGTCTCAAAATACCTGATGAATCCCTAGTTTGAAAATTAGAGAAATCTCTTTTTGGCTTGAAGCAAGCCCGTACGCAATGGAATGCCAAACTCACTATTGTGTTAATTCAACATGGCTTTGTCCAATCAAGAGCTGACTACTCCCTTTTTACAAAGATTAATACCAAAGGATATACTGTTATAATTGTTTTCTCATTGCAATCAATTCAAGAAGAGGAAGAAGAAGACTGAATACAACAACAAGAACAAGATCAACAACAACAACAAAATCAACAAGATCATCATCAACAACAACAACAAGATCAAAAACAACAAAATCAACAAACAAGATCCAAGTGATTGAGAAAATCCAATCACATTATGATCGAGATTCCGATCCATTACATTGTCATGATATCAAATCAAATTAGCAAGCTAGAGTCATTGTCATTTACCCTCCATCTTGAGGGGGCTATTGGAGAACAAAACTACCCTGACACATTTTACACATTTTACACATTTAACACATGTTGAATTGTTTTTCAACATGTGTTTATTAATTTGTTAGCTAGTTAGTTTACAGTATAAATAAGACTTTTCTTGTCTTGAGAAAAAATGAGAAAAAATCATAATATTCATTTTATGCTTCCGCATTATTTTCGTAATACTCTTATTTATTTTGACATTGTACTTGAAGTTACATGCAAGTTCTTGTTTGACATGAATAACTAAAGTTTTGGATTTATAAAGACCAACTAAACAAGTGTAAAGAATGATCACATTGTTCTTTTGTAACATATGCCAAATCTGAAAAATGTAATAAGAAAGATATACTTGGGCTAGCTAGATCTTGATCAAAGATAACATTAAAGCAAAGAGGAAACATAAAAGAGATCTTAGAAACATCCAAATAGAAAAGGAACACTAGAAGTGGGAAAAGTAAGCTCATAGAAGATATATTGGGATTATTACTGAGTAATAATTACGTAGAAAGTTGTTATAAAGCAAAAGTTTACTGTTGCAAGGAGAAATTTGAGAAGAAGGCAAGGAAGAAAAAGTAAAAGAAAAAATTGGAAACAAAAGAAAAGATGCTGAACCAATTGAATGAATAGTTTTGTAGCTTGACTTTACCAAGAGAGTTTCCATTTTACTAATAACTTATTTCAAGAGTTCTTGTAGCTCGGTTTTATTATGTTTAGAATTAAGGGAAATTTTCCTAAAATCCATGAAATTTATGCTTTTTAATATTAGTTATTATGAAATATTTTTTTCATTAAATTACTAACAGTGAAAAAAATCTAACCCATACATTTTGTTTTAATCTCAAATGTCATATCATTATTATTTTAGTTTTTACATACAAATATTATTGCTTTGTCCCTTCTAAGTTTTAATTTTGAAATTTACAGATTATTTTCTTTTTAATAAATTTGTATAACGATGATATACTTTAGTTATCAATTCATCACTAACATGTATTGTTGGGTTGTTCGTATTATGAACTTCTAATGTTGATCTATTATTAATTTAATATTTATGCTCAAAAATATGCTCAACATAGATGTTAAATACTGGTTTTTTAATACATGTAAGGAGATAATTTGTTGTCCTATTATAAGTTTGTCAAAGGTATTTGATAACTTTACATTTCCAAGAATACAACTGATTAATTGATTTTGTTCTTTTCTGTTGTACTATTCAATGCTATAATGTTTTAATTGTTGTTGTTTTCTTTCTATTGAACATTATTTGTGATACATTAAACTGATTCATTCTCATTGTTCAGTGTCAATGTTTAACGTTTAACCATTATAATGATATTTTATCTTCAGTGTTTTTTGTTGACATAGTTGCATAATTGCTTCAATCGAAGTCAAATCAAATACAACCGAATCATTCAAAATTTTACCCATATATTACTGTTCAAGCTTCCAAATATTTCAGTACAAGTAAACAACTAGTGTAAGCAGGTTAATATTTATATGAAAGATTTTGTTGTACTATTAAGGATATCCTTATGGGTAAATAATTAATCTTTTTCGGTGATTGTGGTTGTCCTTTCCAACAAGTGTCGCTTCAAAAAATTGAACATTTGACTTTAGGATGGTTAACAACCTAGGAATTAGTACGGGTATGTAACACAATTCATCATTTTTGCATTAATTTTAGGATAACTTCTTTTCAGACTTGTATACATTAATTTCCATTCCATTAACTGTACTCCACCCCAATTTGAAGGGGAAAGGATTGTTTGGGTTTGATTTAAGAATGAAATGTTTCCATTCCAATATCAAAGAAACTCTCCAATATATAATAGAACAATATTTTACCCTTTCCCCTTCAATTTTCCCTTTTGCCATCCACCCATCAAAACTTGAAGTAAGATTTAGACTCCTAACATTATATTTAAAAGTACTCCACTTCTACCACAACTGATACAAGCATATATATATATATATATATATATATACACATTGATATAAGAAGCGTACATATCTTATGAGAAGTTGTTCGGCCTAAGCATATGACTTACTAGAAACTATACATATAATAACTATCTCCTCAAAGTTTTACCTTCTTACAAAATCATATTCTATATCTTAACAAACTTCCATGTTGAAATTTTAAACATAGACAGTATATCGCCAGCATATGGATATAAAATTAATCAAAGCACAACTGTGTAAAGACATATTATTCAATAATAGCTATAAAAGTAGCCAGAATAGTCTTGAAGTATTAAATTTCTATGTTCACTAAATCATATATATCAACTTAACTTCTGCTTCTAAAAAGTCTACACTTTGCCTGTAATACTGGTTGGCTAATTCAGATAAAATTAATTTAGTTATCTCAGTTCTAAATATCTCTTACTCTCCATATAATTTGGCTAATTGCCTTCTTGTGTTCCAAAATATTGTTTTCACAAAAGATAGAAAAAAAGCCATCAATTAAAATATTAAGGAAAGCAAGGTGTCATGGAGGATTTGTATAATAATAATAAACTTGGAACTACATACACACAAGAAGATATTAGTAGTGATAGGGAAAGGCTTGTATCAAACGTTATGCCAGAATCTACAAATCTGTAAAAGAAAAAGAAAGAGAAAAAAACTCAAAGATAAGGAAATTTAGTCCCTTTATTATTTGGCCTACTTATATGCAAAGATGATTGTGGTGAGTGAAAACACTCTTTCAGAACCCACAAGAAAAGAAGGGTTAGAGGAAAAAAATGTCACCAGTAGGATTACCACCTGGTTTTAGGTTTCATCCAACTGATGAAGAGCTTGTGAATTATTACCTCAAGAGGAAGATCAATGGCCTAGAAATTGAACTTGATATCATTCCTGAGGTTGATCTCTACAAATGTGAACCATGGGAATTGGCAGGTTTCATTCTTTTTCTTCTTCCCTATAACTAACTCTTCCACTTGGCATGAACACATTCACAATAATTTTTGTCTTTCACACAATCACATTCAAACAGAATAATTTCCTTTTTTCAATATCATGGAGAAATTGGGCATGCTATTAATCTACTAATGTAGTAATGAATTAAGGGTCGCAGTGAGATAGGAAATCTTCACTTTCACTGGTGCAAGTTATCCTAAAACATGCTTAAAGTCCTTTATATATCAAAATAGCTATATATCTTTGGTTGATCATCAATGTACTTTTCAATATAGACGATCCTTACATTTTGATATGAACTGGAGATCACGACTTACTAATTCAAATCATGAAAATAACATCTTTGGTTTCAATGATAAGGTTGTATACATCAATCGTTTCTAGACCATACCAAGTGGTACTCTAGGAGCATCTTGAATCGGGATAATGTTTTTTGTTTGTAATTATTGTGGTTCAGTTTGCTATTCTCACACATTTCCCAATCATAACCAGTGATTATTTGATTCATGCATCATATACAATGTACATTTTGCATATTTAGTTATTCAATTGGCTAATATTGGTGGCACATTTTACTTTTTTGGCTTAGAGAAATCATTCTTACCAAGTAGAGACCCAGAGTGGTACTTCTTTGGACCTAGGGACAGGAAATACCCCAATGGGTTCAGAACAAATAGAGCAACTAGAGCTGGGTATTGGAAATCAACAGGGAAAGATAGGAAAGTTTCATACCAAAACAGACCTATTGGTATGAAGAAGACATTGGTGTACTATAGAGGTAGAGCTCCTCAAGGTATGAGAACTGATTGGGTTATGCATGAGTATCGCCTCGATGATAAAGATTGTGAAGATACCTCTGGATTACAGGTATACAAATATCAAATGAATAATGCCAAATATGTTATCCCAAATCTTTTCTTATACGTTGCCTCGCGCTAATGAAAACATGTTATGTCAACTAAAAGTTTAAACTTTCAAATTTCAATATTAATGTTGTTTTTTCTTCAATGTCATTGGCACGAGATAATACATGAGATAAGATTTAAGAACATATATTTGTTTGAATAATGTAATGTACATGTTCAAAAAGAAGCTATTACTACAGTTCATTATGGCAACAATTTTAGCAACAATAAAAACTTACCTGTCTAGTGTTTTCTAGTAATCTGGTTAGAAAAAGGTGTTAATATATGCTTTTTGAGATAAATAGTCAATCATACAATAACCAATATATTGTGGTTTTCATAAGTTTTCTACTTATATAGTTACAGGTTGTATATATAGTTACTCTATCATATCAATCATAGCTCCTTTGATAATGTTAAAGAATATCAATAATTAACAATTTCAAATTCTTTTGGACTCTATGTAAAGGATTAATTGGAGATAATTAAGATATGTTTCATGTTTAAGCCTTGAAGAAGGGTATGTGGTGAAAGACATGAACATGATGACTTATAAGAGCATCTAAAAGCTTTACAAGTCACATCTGAGAAAAATGAATGTTTTAAGTATCTTTAAAACTATGCTTTGGTGCCCACTTGACCCTTTATCTACTTTCAGAAGAACCCTCTTTTGCTTGTGTTGTATGCACACTTGTCATAATATACTTGACCTGAAAGCATGCATGTGAAGTTCGATGCTTAAGGCAGTGAAAAAGCATTTTTCCTTCAATATTTTCGGCTCCTCCTTTACACCAAAGACAAGAAGAAAAAATAAAAGATGAAAAATGATATGTTTGATTTGCCAAAACCTTTTTCTGTTTTTATTAATCATTGCAAAAATCGTTACTTTATTTTATTCTATTTCAATTTTTTAATGAGTTATAGTTTTCTGTGTGCATAACTTTATAAACAAAACGAAAATAAGGTGACATTTTACGGTAAAGAAAAGTGAAAATAGAAAAATGAGAAAATGTCCAAGTTTCAATTGCACTGCATCCAGTCACACATATGGAACAATGAGAATAACTTATATTGTATGTTGTTAAGTAAGCCTTAGATATCAACCTTATTATTTCCAAATAGTTTAAATATATGTTTGACTACTCCTTTCATTATCGCTTCATTAGTTTTAAGAACAAACCTTATAATCAATGTCCAGTTTTTTAATGTTGTCATGAGCCAAAAAAATATTTTTTTCTTGGTTAATTTAGAATGTAGAAGAACGTGAAAACTGCATGGCCTGCATGGAAAGATTGTACATTTATAGTACTTCTATTCTTCTCTCTCTGTCATGTTACTTTATGTTTGTTTATTATAGGTACTCTATAAACGTATGAATGACATATTCCTTGCTTGTGTTACTCTAATTTCTCTAAATGACAAAGTTCTATTGCACCTTGCTTTTTCCTTTTTATTAATGTAATGAGACAAAAGTCCTGTCCTCCTTAGGATCCATATCCCTTCTTAGTTTACAAATCTTTAGTTATTTGTCTTTCAATTCTCATATTGTTATCTCTGTTCATTCTTTATGTACCTCATCCTGAATTATTAGATTCTAATCCATGAGCTTCTCCATCACTTTTTTTGTGTCGGTCACTTTTCACTTTATTCCCAAACTCAAAAATAGATAATAGATACTATACTATACCCCATTTTTTTTAACAAATAAATTTAAAAGGATAGGGATGGGAAAAGTTGATTAAATAATGATTAGCTTCATGATTGAGCTTAGAGCATTGGATTTAACAATGAAATCAACAAATATAATAATACATTCTACCCATTTAGTAACCTAAGTTTGTCTTCTATTTTCCACTAATTAATAGTTTGACACATGCATAAAACATTTAGCATTCTTTAAATCTTTATTTCATAGACTTGTTTAGACTTAGATATTGACCTTTATGCTTTTAAAATATTGTGCACAACTATTCAGGCCACAATTTTTTACTACAACATATCAAATGTAATTAAGGTACAAGTATTGGATATACAATAATCCCACACAATATTCTCCTGTCTTACTTTTTCTAAGTTGAATTATTTTGTTTAACACAAAAATGTAAAGAGCACTCATAAAAGACTAAACCAAGTTCCATTAATTAGCACCATTTAACAAGCTTTATTACCTTGCAGGATACATATGCATTGTGCCGTGTGTTCAAGAAAAATGGAATTTGCACTGATATTGAAGAACAAGGTCAATGTAGTATGTCATCACTAATTGAGAGCTCTCAAACCATAATTAATGAGTGTGAGACCATGTCTCCAGACATATTAGGAGCATCATATTCATGCTTAGAAGAGGAAGACAAAGATGATTCATGGATGCAGTTCATTACAGAAGATGCATGGTATTCTTCTAATGCAGCAATGGTTGGTGGTGGTGAAGAAGTTTCACATGTTACATTTACAAACTAATGTTTTGGAGAACTCTAATGTGGCAGGGAAGATTGGTGGTGAATAACTTAAGGGCTGCATTTATATACATATTTCAAGATATAATAAGATATAATATACACACCATAACTGTTATTAAGATATATACTTTTAACTTGTTTTTTTATGATTATTATTATGCCTTAATGTTGGTGAGGATATTGGTTTTGTTTGGTTTGGTGGGCTTGTTAGGGTTACAGGCATTGTTTTTTGTGGCATTTTGTACTAACCTCTATGGAGGTGACATGGGTGTAACTTGTGGAATTAATAAAGAAAAATCACAAGTGTTACAATCTCATTTTGTTTTTCCTCTAGGGAAAGGATAATAAATAAAAATCATAACTTATGTGTTATACTAACCCTTGAATTGGGTGTGGTAGTTAATTAAAGTTGTTCCAAAATATAATAATTTTAGGACTAAAACTTCTAGTCTTACAAATAAAAATTTGTCTAGGGCATGGTTCACTTTTGCTGTGATTGACATTCAAAATTGTTACTTGTGAACTAATATATTTACCCAATTTGAAATAGTAAGTGTATTTTTTCAGAACATGTTAAGCTTGTTTAACAAACCTAGATAAACATAGCTAGACACAGAAAATTACTTAATTAAATAATTGTACTTCAATTTTAAAACTTACTAGTTGCTAAATGCCATGAATTGTATGGGCCAGAGTAACACAGAGATGTGTTTAGCTCACATTGAGAGACAGGATAACATAATGGTAAAGCATAACATTTTGTTGGATTGATGCATAACAGAAACATAATAACATGAAATGTACTAATATAAACAATGGTTATAGTGATGGTTGTCTCAGCAACAATAATGATAGTATTGAACATATTATCTAATCTATAATCTTATGTTGTTCCAGAAAATATATGCTTTGGATTAGTTATTGCCATGCTGGGTCACGATGCAGGACTAGCTGACCAAGGATCACTGACCGAGAGTCATGCACCAGATGCATCAGACTTATGCACCAGATCACGCACAGATGCACTAGACTTATGCGCCAGATCACGCACCAGCTGCACCAAATTTTCTGCATCAGACTTGTGCACCAGATCATGCACCATACTTTGCACCAGATGCGTGCACCAAATGCACCAGATTTCCTGCATCATCCTTGGCTGTGACCAAGCCTTATGCACCAGTTTGTGCATAGGCTTTGGCGAATTTTGAACCAAAATTGCTTCTCATGGGACTTTATTAGGCCATTGTTTACCAACTTGGCCAAGGGTAGTTTAGGGAATTATATTATCCAGCAGAGTTATTTTACACACATGTTTATCATTATGTTTTACTTTTTGACATGTGCCTTATTAATGGGTTTTGAGTAATTAGAAAATTTGTTATGTTAGTTGATCATTCTCCTTATTCACTATATAAGGAGAAGTCTTGTATATTCATATTATCAATTAATAAGAAGGTATTCATTCACATTTATCCATTATTTCCTTTAACATGGTTTGTTTTAGATAGCAATGGTGCTAGTAATGGTAATAGTAAATATGATGGTGAGGGAGAGAAATAAATGACGAAGTTTGAAATGATTGATTTGTCATTTAAATGTCATGGTCAAAGTTTTGCCCGTGATTTAATGGGTAGAAAAAAATTATCTTTTACTTATTTTTTACCAAAAAGAGAGATATTAGTAATATCAAAAAAAAAATATGACATTCTTTTAAGTAGCAAAAAGAAAGAGGAACTATTTTAATTCAAATAAATAAAACTATAGTCCGTGGTAGAGAGGTGAAACAACACATGTCAATCCTTCTACAAATGTATTGGATTAGGATCATTTCCGGTGGAATGTGAGACTCGCATTTATTTGTTGATTTAAAAAAATTTAAATAAAAATAATTCAAAATTTGCATCGTTAAAATTTTTTAAATGCCATATGTTATCATCTCTTCTTACAAGATACAAATTCAAATACACCATCAAACACATCAATTTATAAGGATTGGTTTTGTTCACATTACAATAATTTGAAATTAATAAGATGGTAAGAAAGGTGGTATTCACCTATAATAGGTTTTTTTTTTCTTCAAGGATTAGCACATTTGTTTAAGTTGATAATAAGTTTGTTTTTTTCTTTCAAAATTTTAGTTTAAAACATGTACATTCACCGTGATGAATTAATCTTCTTTGAAGTGTGTGATTATCTCTTTAAACAAATATTATTCCAAAAATTGAATATTATAAATCTAGTAAGTCTTAACTAATACATTATTGATATATACAAATCTGAATGAGAATTCACATGTCACTTATAAAATTCAAAGAATCAAACCAAAATCAAAGCAGTGTGTGAAAATAAAAATAAAAATATTCTAAACAAACCCAGTAAAGCAGAACATTCGGTTTAGACCACAAAACCCGAAATTATTTTTGTTCTCTGTTTTGTTGCGCGCAGAGGAAAATGGCTGTTATTGCTAACGTTGTTGGTGTTAATGTTGTTCTATCTGCTCTACCCATAACAAATGATTTCACTTTCAACCATAATAACATCCAAAGTCATAGACTTTATCTGAATTGTTCCAAACCCAGCCAAATAATAAGCTCATTCCCTTTCTCCTTATCATTACCACTCACAAAAAAAGGTAGTTGCTTTCTGTTGCCATGTCTCCCTTCTGATTCTGAATCCTTGAACTCATCTTCCATTACAAGAAAAGTTTATGCTGTTCCTTCACTTAAGCTCTTTGTTAGTGGTTAGTTACTTTTACTCTTCTCCTCTTATTGCTCTTTTCAAATTCAAATGAATTTGGCTACTATTCAAATGATTTTGGGTTTTTTTTAAAGTTCATTTTTTTGGGTCACCCCAATTGGGTTCTAACCTTCTATTGATGAATATCAACAATTTTGCTTATTGTTACAAGTGTGAAGTTTATATGTGTATATATGTATATGTGATGTACCTATGTTATATGATTTTGATTTCTATTAGGGTAAAGACTAATTTGATTATTCTGAAAATTGTCTTTACATGGATTTTCTGTAGTGGCTGAAATGGTGTTACCATGTTTAGATAGTAACTATGATTAGGAGGAAATGCAGAGTCAAGAGTGAATTATAGCCTTCATTTGATGTACCCCAAGTGAAAACTGAAAGGCTGGTTTTTGGTTGATATTACTCTAAAATTGATTTCACTCATGTTTCAATCATAGAGAAAGAGAAATTGACATTGTAAAATGGATTTGGGAGGTATGAGTGCAAGTAAACAAAAGGATTTAGACCAAAATCATAGAAGCTAGAATTGTTGCACAGAAAAAGTTAATAGAAGACTAGAAGGTTGACACTCACCTGAGTATTGTTTTTGTAAAGGCCTACGAATCTATCAAACAGACCCCATAAATTTAATGCTGGTTGGTTTACAATTTGATATTACTCCATTGCATTCAAAATGGCTTATTTCATCTGGCACAATTTTTTTATAAATATGTTGGGTTGTTGCATTGCATATGATGTCATTACTTCACATGTTATGAACTTCAACTTTGGCTTAAGTATCTGCTGTGATCACTCTTGATTCTATGACCATCATTCATCTTTGCAACAGATTGTACTCACTGTACCTCTAATTCTTCGAGATATGATTGCTCATAGCCTCATATGCGCATTTTTGTTCATATATGTTTTTACCTTTTTCTTCCAGGGCTATCTTTTCGTACCACTGAAGAGAGCTTGCGAAATGCATTCGAGAATTTTGGTCAACTTGTAGAAGGTAGGAATCCTCCGTGTCTATTACACTATACTTACGGTTAACGCTTATTATATGTGATTCATTTGCCAGTTCTTGTTCATTTTCGCAACAATTTTGATTTCTAAAGTATTCGCTTAACTCTATGAGCAGTGAATCTGGTTATGGATAAAATTGCAAATAGACCAAGAGGCTTTGCCTTTCTTCGTTATGCTACTGAAGATGAATCTCATAAGGCTATTGAGGGAATGCATGGAAAGGTATGTTTTTTCCTTTTTTCTTTCTCTATATTTCTAAAAGCTCAAGTTACATTAATGATGATTTGTCATGCAAGAGAGTAATTCATAGAACTAGTATTTTTGTGGCATAAGCTTTTTTGGTACTCCTAAGGGTATCCCCTCACCTTTTTGGGTAAAGAACTAATCATTTTCGGGGCTCGTGGCTGTCTCTCCCAACAAGTGTCACTAGAAATCAAACTCTCGACCTCGGGGATCCTTCTGGTTAACTTACTTGTTTGTAATTACAAAATTAACATGCTTAAATATGGTAAGCAACTCATCATGATCACTACTTCTAGATATATATATATATATAAGGAACTGTAATAACTTCTGTAGCACTCTGCTATTTCAATTATGAAGACTTTGAGAAGGTAAAATTTAAGGCATTCAAATTTATCTACCTATTGATTGGTGCCAAAAGATCACCAAGAAGACATTTTAATCTACTTGCGAACTAATTGAAAGGGATTAGTCTCAAACAGGATTAATCTATCTTGATATCTCGAACGGGATAAGTCTCGTACCATAAGAATATAGAGATATATACCCATGCAAGGGGAAAAAATCAGTAGAAGACAATTTTTTTCCATCTTTGAACTTGATCTGTGTATATTATGCACCATCTGATTGAGGATCTTTGTTTACTGCAATATCTTGATTTTCCAAGACTTGAAATCTGTTAGCTGTTTTCTATATTTTAATATTTGCTATGTTTAAATTAGTTTTAAGTTGTGTTAGAGTTGGATACTAACAATAAAGGAACCACTTTTGCAGTTCTTGGATGGTAGAGTCATATTTGTGGAAGTAGCCAAACCAAGATCAGAGCTACGGCAAGAAAAAACTAGACCAAAATTCTAGATAATAATGAAAATCAGAAGAAGGATACATTGCCCATCTTTTCATATTTGTATGCTATATGATTCAGAATCACATGATATCTTTACACTAACTGTGTGCATTGTATTTGACACTATATGCAAGATCCTTGCTTAATGAATGATGAAACTTTTATTCTTGGCTCTATTCCTTCTCTTTGGATTTCTCATTCAGACTTCAGTGATGAAACTCAGTTAAGAAGTGAAACATGACTGCTATTTCATCAGTCTGCTGTCAGCAAAGTAATGCATATATTTCTTAGGCTTTGATATCAGAATCTGGATCCTCTCCAGTACCGGAAGAGATGATGACACGTGGCACTTAAGAAATTTAAATGATTCAGATTTTAAATTAATTTTGATTAAAATATATTTTTAAAACAATACATGAATCTGGGTCTTATATTCCAGTACTGGACTGTCTAACACCGGAGAGGATCCCAACTCTCAATATCATACCATATGCAACTGATGTGAAGAAATTCTTTATCTGAAATCAGAATCTTGGTTGTTAGCTTGTCATCCGTTCAAAGTGCTAAAGAATTGGTCATGATTGTATAGAGAATATAAATTATATAGAGAAGTTACTAAGAGATTTGATATCTTAATTATTTAACTAGAGGTAGTAACATTTTTTCCATTGAATTCTTAACTGGAAACATAATTTGTAGAAGTCACTGAACCAAAGTTTCACTCTTATAAACACTCCAAAACATAATCAGAAAGACAATAAATTCAATAACCAAGAAAACTTGTTACATTGTCAAAAAAATAATATTTGAGTACAGAAGAAAATCCAGATATACAAGTTGATAAACAAGCTCACAGCACATGACACTGAGAGAATTATTACACTGGCATATCATCTGAGCTATAGAGCTGTTAAAGACTGAGAACAAATGGTTTATGTATGAGATGCTGATGTGTTTGTCCATGCTTCTTTAATGTATATCCATTACTTATGCACTCATCTGACTACAGAAACATGCAGACACCAAAAATAATAATACAGATGATGCAGCTGCAGATTTTCTTGCTGGTGGACCAAATTCTACCACCCCTGCTTGAATTATTGGAAAGTTTTTTCATGAGGAAAAATAAAAGAACAAAGTCCAAATGGATAATGGAAAAAGGAATTAGAAATCAGGTGCTTGTCAATTAGATCTGGATCGGAGACTTATGCACTGGGCCGTCGTTTAATGCTATGAGCACACACGAGGTCGTTGCCCTTCCCTCTCTTCCAAAGAGGCAATTAAAGAATTTGCATCTCTTTCAGCTAAGCATCTTTTGTATGGTACAAAACCCCTTTGGGATACTTTTCCTTCCTTGTGATGAGATTTTTTATATTGAGAATCAACAGCATCTGAGTTCTTGCCTTGATTCTCCATACCACTAACTGATTCAGCATTAGAACCAGTGCAAGAACTTCCTTCCTCTCCTCCTGTTGTTGCTTTCAAAGAGGGACAAAGAGGCACGGAACTCGTGATTTGAGTACATGGCAAAGAATCATCAAGTGCAGATTCACCAGAACATAGATCCTCCTTTGGGGCTTCAATGCATTCTACTTTACCTCCATCAGGAGTTGTATGACAATTACTATTACACAATCCCAGTGATAATTGTATATCTACTTGCTCCAATGACCATGCTTGGCCAAGTTTTTGATACTCAACATTATCCACTTCATCAGACTTAGTAGTAATTGGCTTATTACTTTCCTCATCTACATTCAGTGACTTCTGGTTGCTTACCATAGAAACAGTTCTTCCAAAAAGTTTAATACAAGTAACATGTGGCATTTTCGCAGCTTCTTCATTGAAGCATTCAGTTTCCTTGGAGCTCAACTCAGATTTCTGGAATACACCATGAAATTTGAAAATCAGTAAACATAACCATACAAACTAATTTAGACTAAATCATAGAATATCATGAAGCTTATCATACCACGGGCAAGAGTAGCTTTGAACTGGTGGATAGAGGAACTGAAGGTGGAGATCCTTTCTTGTCCTCCTCGGATGAATCGGATGTCATGCACTCATTGTCCTTTTCAACAGGTGACAAGCTGAGTGAGTGAATATCAGTGGTGCAAGAATTCGGTGAAACACATCTGTTGGTTTGCTCTGAAAATGATTGCCCAAATGCCTCCGAAGTAAAGGCAGATAGCATAGAGGTCGGAGTATGGGTGTCTTTCTCTGCAACTAACAGGTTTGAAGATGGAGATATTCCTGATTCACTTGGTATGGAATGTCCTTTCGAAGATCCAATTGATTTACGGGGATATGGATGAAGGGGTTTCCTCTTCGGACGAGGAGGAGGTATGTCAATTGGCTGTATTGAAGTTTCAGCACTGCTATCAGATTCCCGCACAATCTGAAACAAATTAGATGTAAAGAACAAATGTCAGAGACAAACAAATAACTAACACACACTAAAGAGAGAATGGAAGAAGTGCTCTATGTTATGATCGGTCAAATGTTTTATATTGCAAATTGTAATGTTACAAACTCTTGTCCACTGCATGCCTTTTATAGGCTAAAGCTAGTAATGAAGTAATAAGAAAGACATGAAAAGCATTTAATGGCAGTAAAAAATTTTGGCTTCATGTACCAAAATTTCCACCGTCCTAAAAATATAGGCTGTGTAATTATCTTCCTTCATCTACGCATGCATGCAAACTTACTATTTGGAGTTAATGTGTTGCCTCCTTACTTTTTATTTCTATGATGACCATAAGATACAGGAGAATAAGAGAACCCAGCCTATATATCTTCATTTTGTTAAAGGCTATTATGTTTACATGATCAAAATTTCTACTACAAATGAGTCTATAAACTAATAAGAATACAATTCGGATGTATTTAACATCCATATATTATCATAGGAATTATCTATTGAAATTTTAAAAAACAAGAAATAACCTTAGAGAAAAATTTCTGAGCATGACTTCGAATCTGAACAGCAGTTTTGGTACCTATATGCTCTGCATGAAGATAAGAATACTTCATCTGACTTGGAAAACATGAATTTTCAGAGTACTCAAATTAAATCAGGACATATAGCTTACCTTCAATTTGACGCCAGCCACGACCATACAATTTCAATGCTTCAAGGAACTTCTGATGCTCTTCCTCTGTCCACTTCTCCCTTTGCTTAGAAATGGTATACGGTTTCCTCGCCTGTTGAAAATTGATATAAGTTCCAAGAAGCAAAAGTAAAATTGGACAGAAAGGGAGCTCTTCAACGACACGGAATGTAAAGCAACCTTGGGGGTGTGGTTGTTTACAGCAGAAGTTACATCCCACGATTGAACAACATTCTCAGATTGTGTTCCACCAGTAGAATGGCTGTTACAACCTGATCGAGAATTGTTTGACCTTGAGCCTTTGATTGAGTCCTACATTCAATAGTAGTAGATGGATTGAAAACAGTCCCTCCAAGAAAAGAATGAAAGAAATAGATGCTCACTAGAATATATTTCAGTTCCTAGGGGGCATTATTTCTAAGTCACTGGACAAGTTCATATTCGATTCCTCGTATTCAACCAAAAGAGGGGAAAGGTTTCTATCAGAAGCATATTATGTGGAGCCTATGAGTGCTTGTCATCCCTTTCAAACACACATGCTAACCCATTGAATCATGCACACATAAAACAACAAAGATATCCATTTACATTCCAGTAAAGATGCCATGTCAATTTTGTCATACTATTTAATGCAACATAGAAGATCAACTGATACAGATAATGCTTGTTGCCATAACATTCTATCCTTCTCTGTTTGGTTTTATTTTACTCCAGCATTAAATTTGAGCATTGAACATTGTCTCAGGGAAGCTAAAATAAATATCAATTATCTATAGTTCTATACTATACATCACACAAATAATACATCAAATGTTACATTAAAGATAAATTATTCGACTATAATATATCTAAGAAATTTCCTAACTCCACACTCCATAGCATACAAATTTATTGGCATACATGAACCATAGGATGTTTTGATGACTGATACATAGGACTAAAAATTGTGTTATCCATTGTTTAATATGCATAGGAACTAGACATTATAATAAAAATTTGCTGGAATATCCTTTGTGCTTTGTAAAGGAAGGCTGGGAAGATAAAAGAACTAGGGTTTTTTGCTTCTTACTTTTTTTAGTTCTGTAGACATACTTCATGACCTAATTTAGTAAGCAATAAAAATTAAGAGTTTTGTGTTATTACTTGAGTTACTTTTGTAGAATTATTTTTCCACTATAATGTCCCTTACTTTTCTTTAAAAGACTCATGTTTTCTAAGGCATGTTTGCTTCTTCAAATACATAACACTAACATCAATGACCATAAGAATTAATCTCACTTCACTATTTCTAAAGACTCAACTAGTCATGAAATAAAGAAAATTACAAATTACAAAACATCAAAGGGTATTCCAAAAAATGCAAAGTTTGAAATAGTTCCCTGTAATACCTGCATCTCCATTGTAGCAAAAATCAAAGCCAGTCCTTGTAACACACTAAGCTTCACAGGGAACAACTCCAATAGCAGTCTACATAATCAAGCCACACCCAAAAACAAAAGGTAAATTTTTTTGGCATATAAAATATCATAGCATTGTTCACAATCTCTAATAGAAACAAAAAAATAATATAAATAGCTCAAGAAATTTCAAAATTAAAGAATATACTTTAATTTCCATTGCAAAAATCAGATCGATCAGATTCTCAATATTAAGACAAACTAGGAAAAAAATTGATTAGAGAAGATATATACCCAGATTTTGATGGAGGCAATAGATTCTGGGATTTTCGTTTTTTGCAGTAAAAATGTAAACTTTCCCGGAAAATTGAGATTTTCCGAGAAAATCAGAGAAACCCAGATGGGGAATTTGAAGATAAAGAAGGAATAGGTGTAATTGAAGAATGGTTTGAGCAGGAACGGGAACAAGTAAATGGAGGAATTATAAATAAATTTTGAAAAGGGAAAATAAAAATTGAAAATTACTTCTGAAAAAAAGAGAGAGTGACACGTCATCGAAAAGTAAATGTATTTCGAATAAAATTTAAAATTAAAACAATTTCCATGGAGGATTCGAGAAGTCCTTGGGGTCTTGTGGCTGAGAATGGTCTAGGCTCAGGATACGTGGCGATTGTTTGTGAATTCTGCTATTTAATTTTTTTTTTGTATAAAAAATATTGGTGAAAAATGTGTTGCTGATGATTTTATTTGTGGTGAGAATTAATTCTGAGGAGATAATTGAGAAGATTTTTACTAAAATATAAAAGATATTTGTTTTTGTTTTTTAGTATGCTTTTTTTGACCTATTGTTATTTTTGTTTATTTTTATTCACTCAATGTCAGAACAACCGTTTTCCCATATAGTGTATTATTTTATATATCACTATTTATAATTGATTAAAAATATATATTTAAATTAATAATTTAATAATTAAATATTTTTGATCAATTACGAAATACCATACATTCTGAAGGACAAAAAAAATGTCCACCCATCCTAATAACATTTAAATTTCAATGTTGTATCTAACATTTGGGTTCAATGATGGTTCGTCATTTGGTGATCAACACAATATGAGGATACGATAAGATTGAGAGCATTGGGAGAAACAAAATAGAATATTAACGTGTTTACTATTTGGTACGTTATGACATTGATGTGTTGATGTTGCAGTGGTAAGTGATAGCAGTGGTACTCATAGTGAAAAGATGAGAGGCAAACATTACATTATCTTATTATATTTTTTAATAGAGATGCCTAATAAAATAGAGAATACAATATATGAATGTGACATGATAGGTCAGAAGAATAATCTTATCATATCATATCGTTTCATCATACTTTGGATTATAACACTATTAACATTAGTAAAATATTAGTAATATATCACATCAATTACGTTAATGAATTTTCTTCACTTTCAACTATTGTTTTTATTTTGTGTTAAGGATATTATTTATAATAAGAAACTAATCATTTTTAGAATGTATAGTTATTCTTCCTAATAAATTTGTTTATTTATAATCAATAATTACTTTTAATTTATTCATATTTAATAAATTTGCAATTATCAAAACATATATTTTTATTTATGAAGGGTGTCCCTAAATTAATAAAGTATTTTTCACATACATTACATAACACACATCAAACTTCACATGCATAAAGAATGGTTTGTGAAAGTTAATGTTAACAAAACAATTGTTATGAAAAGAAATTACTGAATTTCTTATTACAATGAGCTAGATGATATATTATTACTTGTCTAACTTAATGTATTATAATTTAAATTTAAAATTAATCAAAACAAAATAGTATATTGTGGACCACTGTAAAAATAACAAATTGGTACTACTACCAATATTTCATCATCTTATACTAAAAGATTAGTATCTTTTGGTGTGTATAGTTGTTTCTTCCAATAAATTTTACTTCTAAAAATTCAACCTTTATTTTTTGATCATCACAAAAATCTACCTAAATCTAATCAATGTCTTCATAGTGACCCGTAAAATTCAGATCACAAACACAAAAAATTAGTTTAAATTTTTGCCAAGATATCTCATCATTCAACAAATAATAAAGGAGTCTTGCCTATTTGTAAGACAGGAAAATGTGATCCAAAAGTTATTATGGAACACTTGTCAAAAACACTTTGTTTTTGTCTTTCTGAAAGAGAAATGTGAAATGGTAAGGCCACAAACATTTTGACGGCAAAACTTGCAACTGTAGCCAATGCCTTTTATTTTTCAAAAATATAATGATGAGAAGGGTAATAGATGAGATTCTTTAGATGACTTTATGGGCACATATTTGGATGTTAAGATTAATTTGTATCCAATTATTTAGTTAATTTGAATTTCATACCACATCTTGAAAAATTATTATGAATGAAGATATCATGTCTCATCTCTTATTCTTATTTATATCTTCGTTCAATTAAAAAATATTACTAAATTGAAAAGAATACTTAAAAAATATAAACTAAATTTTCTATATTATTGAGTGGAATTTGATTTAGATAATAAAAAATTGGACAGAAAATATCTGTTTGGCTACTATAAGCATTAGGATATGTGATTACCTAGCTGTCATGGTCCCCACAATGCCTTCTCTTGTGCTTTATGGCCACCTCAGCTTTCCACTCTTGTCCTTTAATAATAGCTGTAAACGTCAAACCCTTATCCTGTCTCATTTCTATATATGGATGTTGTTAAACTTAGAAGACATACAAAGATCATATTTGTCTTAAAATATCATATTTTTATACTTTCGAATAAATTATTATAAAATAATATTAAAATATTAATTTTTATTTTTATAATTTTTTAGTTAAGTGATATTTTTTAATTAGATAAAAACATAAAGTGAGACAAAAATAATAGAGACGTGTAATCACCATTTGTTAAGACATTGGTTAAAAAATTGAAATATTTTTTCATTAAAAATAGCCATAGGAATAGTTTCCTAAAATTGGTGGTTGGTTGTGGTGAGAGTATATAATACATATGCAAATTTTGATTTGTCATGGGATATTGGCACCTGCAAAGGAGGTCTTCAAGCACCATACAAATTTAATGTGGGATTTGAGTTAATTTTCTATCAAATGAATCAATTTCTATTTAGTCCTATATATACATATGATTTTTTTATCTTCAATCACAAATTAATTTAAAATTTATAAGTTTATGAAAGAAAACATTAGAAATGTCAACAAACAGAACAGATGTAGACATAAGTAGTAGCTACCTGTTACCCATTTTGAATTAGGAGAGTATTACCTATACTCGTACGGGTATCCGCGTGCGAGTTTTTCATAGGTATTTCTGGGTACTCGTTGATACAATGAGTACCTGCGAGTTTCTTATATTATCAATGAATTTCTAATTTCCTATTTTTATTATGTTTCAAATGCGATGAAACTTAATCGTTTTTGTGCCTTTTAATTGAATATTTGACAAAAATGATAAATTTAGTGGTGTTTTCTATTTGTGTGATTGATGTTCACATTTCATTAACGAAAAATATATAATTTTCTTTACAAGACATATGTGTTTCTACACATGTAATAATATTTGTAGGGTATTTCATAACCCAAATGCAATAAAGATATAAACAAAGTAAAAGGAAGAAATATACATAGGGTAATGAATGTGAGAGTAGTGTACTTTTTATTTTAATTAAATGTAATATAGTAATCATATAAATAACAGGTACTCGTAGGCATGGGTACCATAATACCCATACACACCCGTATGTACTACGAGTATTTTTAAAAACTCATTTATAAAACTCGCAGGTACTCATCTGTGACATGTACCGATGCCTTATTAGTTTTACTTGTGGGTACCAAATGATACAATTTTTTTTGTCATCCCTAAAAATATAGATCCAACTATTACACTAAACAGACTTTTTTACCATTGAAACTATGGTTCATTTCATACTTCAAATAAATTACATTATTTATTGTCGAAATAAATATCAAACAAGAAAAGAAAATAGTTTTTATAATGATAATATAATATTTTTATATTGTCGATGTATAATCTATCATTTATATATTAATTATCATTAATTAACTCTTAAATAAAAGTAATACACATTATGAATGTATTAATTATATAAAAACTTTACATTATAAAAAATATTTCTCACATAAAAATTATTATACAATAGAATATTTAAGAGAGTAAAAATATCACATTCCAAAACATAAGCTATTATATTTCCTCGCCTAAAGCTTCCTTTTTAAGTATTTTTGCTATGTGCCTTACGACACACATTAAAAAAACTCTGTATAATAATTAATAAATCAACTCCTATTATATATCTTTTCCAGCAAAACCATGCATAAGAGGAATTCATGGAATCATCTTCTCACGTGGTTGTGCCATGTATAATGTCTACTTCAAAGAGGAAATTTTCTTTAACATTTAATAGTTTACTTAAATTTGGAAATTTCAGTCTGAATTTTGATTCTAAATTCTTTGAAATTTTAATTTACAAGGAAATAAGAAGTTGAAACAATAGGTTATTAGGTTATATATCAGAATTTGAATTAATATGGTATCGGGATATTAAATTATTAAAATGTGCCATTATAAAAAATCATAGTTATTTTTGAATTATATGGTATCAAGATATTAAATTATGAGTAAATTAAATATAGTTATAAAAAATTATATGGTGTTGATAATTAACTAAATACAATTATCAAATTTTAAATTAAAATTGTATCTTAAAAATTTTATTTGACAAATTTATATGTTGATGATTTCATCATTACCAACTACATATCATGAAACTTTGATTCATATTCCTACTAATCATTAATTAGAAACATTATGAACTATTAAAAATTCAAATTAAATAAAACATGTGACAATTTATATTCTACAGTTTAATATTTTTTTATTCATGTAATATTTAAACTAAATAATTTTTAATCTAGTGAATTTCACTACTCATTAGCTAGTATCTGATTCACGACTCCTACAGTAAGCACTGTTCGAACTTGGCCGGTCAAGGATGGATCAATATCCATACAAGTTAAATATGCAATCATTATTCAATTTCGTTTATTTAAAGATGTGTTATTGACATAATAAATAAATAAATAAATAAATACGGGTAACCTTCTGCTATCATTATTCAATTTCGTTTATAATGTCAAAACATTATGTATTTATTATTAAACTCACGTTCTTTTATTTGTTTTTCTTATATTTTCACGTGTGTAAGTTGCATAATAAAATAAAAATCTATTGATGAAAGGCAAGTTTTTTAAAGTTTGAAAATAATTATAAAAAAGATATTAATTAGTCAAGACTCAAGAGAATAAGAACTTTTTTCCAAAAAGTTCAATATGCAAATGGATTATCTACACGTTATTGCTTACTAGATCTAATATAAAGAAGAAAAGGGGTTGCTTTCAAGATATAGTAGCTCTTCCCAATATAAAAAATCATCAAAAAAAATTGAGCCACAAAATGCACCTGGGTTTACAACAAGTTGTTTTTAGTTTGGGTATTAAAAAAACTCTTAATAATGGCCTTCATGACACGTGCCCTTCATAACCCTTCCAAGTAAATAACAACACTAGCACAAATATGTGGTTGATCTACAATTAAGATTTCAAATATTTTATATATCACGAATTAGAGTGTAATATATATATACCACTAATATAAAGATTCATATATATTTAATATATTATTCAAAATAAGTAATGAATTAACAGTATATAACTATTAGTGTATATTTTTTTCCCTAATATTATGGACATGTTATCACATGAGCTTATGGCATTTTTGAGTTGGGATTTTATTCTTAGCCATAAATTTCATAGTTCGAGATCCCATGAGGGAACTGAGACCTCTAGTTTTTGGGTTAGGGGAAACCTAAAAATATGGGATGGCCAACTGAACAAACTTCACATGGGTGAGTGGATGGCTGCCTAACACTCATATTCACAATATTTAAAGGCTCCATAATTTGGATAACAAGATTTAAATGTTTTAGAACATCTAATATATGAGTTAGGATAAGTCCATAAAAACAACATAAAAAATAAAATAATATAACACTTTTATTCTTTAAAATATAATAATATGACATTTCTATCCATTAATATAAGTGTAAACATATCAAATTGCTTCATAGATCTTCATTCTCAATTGTATTGAATTTCATATAGGATCATACTTAATAGACCCAAACTAAATAAAATTGGTTGAATTTGATAAATGTTATTTTGATCTACGAATCAAAACAGAACAAACTCATTGTTAAATGGATTGAGTTGAATATCTCTATTGGATCAAATGTTAAAAATCACATCCATAAACATAAATAATTTGAAATTGATTCTAATCAATATATATAGGAAGTGACTTAAGTGAATACATTTCTTATATAAAAGTTTCGACAACAATAAATCTGAATTTTATGACTAAAGATAAATGATTAGGATTAAAAATTAAATTAATTATTAATCACAAATAGCCATTTATAATTCTCTTTTTTAATTTTGACCGTTCAAATAAGATCTAATGATTTATATCAATTATTCTCATTTGTGAGGTGAAAGATGAATTTTTAGTTCAAGTTGTATATATGAAAATGATAAATAGTGAGTATTTTAGCAGAGATTATGAAGAGTAATTAGATTGTTGACTTCGTGGAAGGATAGCTACTAATCTTATCAAACAATGTATATAATGTTTTGGTTGAGACTAGTATATATGAGTTGGGTGGGTTCCAAACTAAAATTAAACCTAAACCAACCTAACATGGTTAGACCATATTTTTTTTATCTAAACCAACCTGATGAACATAACCAACCCAAAAATATTGATTGGGTTGTTCGGCTTTCATGAATCACGTGCACTCCTAAATATGGTGATATTCAAAACTTGATATTTTTTTTAATAATTTACTTTATATATACACATGACAACTATAACGCTGCATGCAAAAACAGAGATGAAAAACAAAAACTGTAGAGAAGAATGGGAAACTAAGTAACTAACTATAAACTGAAAATCAAGGAGGATTCATTAGCTATTCTACTTTCCTTTTCATTGTATTCTCGTTAATTAATTAGCTATCAAATTTTAACTAAAGTTATCTAATTGTTAATGTGAAAAAGTTTAAGGAATAAAGTGAAAGATATTGTGGGTTCGAGAATCACTCATAATAAATTAAAAAAAATGAAAGAGAAGTTATAATGTGATTTGATGGTTAGGGAAGGACCATAGGAGATTGATGGTTCGAGTTTCGTTCACAATAAATGCTAACATTCTAACAATTGCCGATGATTTTTTTTTTTGTAACTTTTTTCTATATAACTACTAACTTTTTAATAAAAGTGTAATATGTAGTATAATTTATTTTATTTTACATATAATTTAAATGTAATGTAAAACATATTATATTACTCCCCCGTTCCATATCTTGTGGGAAATTTGCAACTATGGGAGCTAGTAAGCTTAGTTGACTCAAGTTTCCTTGGGGTCGATATCATGTTGATGAAAATATGTTAGATCTTAAATTTAGTACAATAAAAATATAAACTCGTTTTTGTTGGTTTGAAAATATATGTTGATTAGGGAATTATATGAAGAAAGACAACACCAAACCCTCCAACTTTAATGATAATTAATTAAGGTGTGTAAATATTGTGCTAGGATAGGGTTATTTTTCTTATAGCAAACCAACCAAGCCTACTTATATTATTTTTCATGTACCTCCCAACCCATGAGTTTGTAGTCAATAATACTATATTTTGTGTGTGATGTAGTCAATGCTATTGAAGTTAGACAATATAGTCCTAGAGAGAATGCTCAATTTCGAATACAACTATGATTGTTCCAAAAATATCAATAATCATTTAATAAAAACTATGGATGAGGATAATGAATAATAATGCATTATATATGTACTTCTTGTGGCCTATGGGATACCTTCTATCAATCTCACAAACGGAGAGAAGGTCTCTCCATATTTTTTATTTCATATATTTCTTTTTATGTGGACCAATACCATATGTCCATTTCCTTCAACAAATAATTAGAAATTAAACATTTTCCGGATTTAAAGATTTGCATGGATTTTAAATCTCCCATTAAAACTTTTTCTATACACAATCAAAATAACATCATTTTTAACACACTTAGAAATAAAATTAATTCCCTACCATTATTAGAAAACCTTAACACAAAAGAGAGAGTTCTAGAGTTCAGAAAAATTGAGAGAAGAAAATTAATTGTGAATCTTATTGATGTAACTGAATTGGTTACAACCAACTGAAGAGAGGGGTATTTATATTAGAGAAAGCTAATGGAAAAAGCTAAGATATACAAGCAATAGATAGCTAAAGACTAATTCCTAATATACCCCCTGAAGATGAAGAATTCTGATCTATGGTAGAGAGTCTAAAAAAATCTTTGACTTGACATTGTTGTCTGAATCTTAAAAACTTGTCACTGGAGAGGTTTAGTGAGCACATCAGCAATTTGAAGAACTGAAGGAATGTGCTTAACAAATAATGTTTGATTCTGAATTTTGTCACGAACAAAGTAGAGGTCAAGCTCAATGTGCTTGGTCTTGCTATGAAGAACATGATTATCAAACATAGACACTATGCTAAGATTGTCACAGTGGGGGTGTAAAAGACAATGTTAGTTCCTTAAGAAGTGATTCCACCCACATAAGTTTTTGAGCTGCTAGGGCTAAGCTTCAATATTCAGCTTCAGTGCTGGATCTAGAGATTGTGGTTTGCTTTTTAGACCACCAAATAATGAGGTTGGGACCAAGAAAAACGTAAGCACCAAAGATGAACTTTCTGTCATCAATATCGGAGGCTCACTATTTTAAATTGCACACGGTTATTGTCATGAATTAGTTTATGATTAAAAAAATATTTTTAAATTTGATGTAGTTTGAAAGAGTATGATACAACCTGAATATGGTCCAATGTGATTGTATTGTAATCCGATGCAACTATACCATTATAGTCCAATATCACACTACAATTACAATATGATACGGTTATGATAATCATTACAATCACATTATTGCAATCACATCATATGATCTGGTCTACGTGGATGCACTTGATATTAGATTCTCCTAGAGACATGTTTAGTGCTGTTAGATTTACTGGTCCTTGGTGATGTGATTGTAGAAAATCTGGCAAAATATGTGGTAGTGGATGCATATCCTCTATTGGTGGGTGGGGAGGGCACTCGTTATTGGATAATAACCACATATGAATACTTATATAGGTATCAAGTAAGATCACTTTCAAGTATCATGATAGCAAGGATCTTTTATTGGTATCAACTATGATCACTTTCAACCTTATTCTTGAACAAAAACACTTTGAAGTTGAACTAAGTTGGGTAAAGTACTCTTATTTTCATTCTCCAAAATAGATAATTGTTCATTATTTCATTTATTCTGTTGTGGTGGGATCCAAGTTATCGGTGTAATTCAATATAGAATTGCACTTCATGCAGTATGATTAAAAAAATTTGGGCCACATTTGTTTTTAACGTTTTAGATATCATCAAAATAACATATTTTTCGTGGATAAGATAAATTGGGATGTCAGTTCATTATAACTTGGAAGTAGATAGTATGGTAGAATATTAATGAGTAAACATCAGTTTTTCATGAATTTCCATCTTATCAATTTAATCCCCTAAAATTGAATACCAAAATGATCACAAAAAATATAAAATATGAGTTAAATTAGTTATTTTTAATATATTTTATAATACATGATATATATCGACTAACTTGACCGTAAAAGGAATAATTTGTTTCACATTTGATATTTTTGGAAATTATTAATTTTAGTTTTTTAATTTTTGAGGGTTAAATTTAAAAACATGAGAAAATAAAAATGAGTATATACTATAATTTATTTCTTTTACATAATGAAAGGATGGACAATAATCTTAATTAAATATGGATGTAATTAATTGTTTTGTATATATGATCTCGGATAAGTTCACTATGCATTGCGCCAATTAATATTGGTTTAGTTAATACGAAATTAACAAATAATCTAGGATGTCATGAATTCCACTAATGTGAATATGTAGTTAGTGTTTAATTTCTAAAACGTTTAGACAACTTATAACGTACTTTAATCTTGATGAGCCCTGTGATCAAACTCATCTAAACTTTGAGTGATAGACATTGTATAATGTAAAATTTTGACAATAAAACTAATAAATCTATATTACACTTGTTTCCTTCTTTGTTAAGGAGAATTGTCATTATTTGATATTTATTATCAATGGGATCTACATTGTGAGTAATACCCAAGCAAATACAGATTGATGTTTTAATGGTATTGATTTGGATAATCACTAGAAGAAACACAATCGAAGATATTGTCGTAATCATTATTATTTTAATATATGGATTTAGATATTTTAACATTTTATAGATTTAGATTAAGCCATTCTCCTAATCATTATTATCTTCACATATATAAAATGCCTTCTAAAATAGGTGGGAGTAATTTTGAGAGCACATCTTCTATTCCACAATGAGTATTATTTCATGTATCATAAATTATGATTGGTCAGAAAAACACATCAAAATTAATTTTTTATTTAAATATTTTTTTAACCAATCACAAAATTATGATATATAGAGTGACATTCATTATGGGACAGCAGATGTGAACTAATGATTTTGTAGCAACACAAGTATTGAGAGAAAAAAGTAAAATTTGAATATGGGCCACGAAAGTGGAACTGAAGATTCGGCTGACCCAATAGACTAAAAGTCATAGAAATACACTTTTTGGCCCATGTTTTTTATTTCGGCTCCAAAATATTTAAAAACTCCAAATACCCACCTCTTTTGATTTTCGTTCTAAATTATTTTTATTCAGTGTTTGCTGAAATATATTTTACATTTAGACATGTATGTGTCCGAATATATTATATACATTTCAGGCAGACACATATTTTACATTTAGATATGTATTTGTCGGAATGTAATCTACATTCAGACACGTGTATGTTGTAATGAATATTTTATATTCAGGCATGTGCTTGTTGAAGTGTATTTTTCGGTGTCTCAGGAAATTTATTTTATTTTATGCACAATATTGAGATTTAAAAAAAAAATTAGGGTCCAAAATTAAAAAGTTGAAGTCCAAAAAGTATATATCTCATTCTCAATGATGTAGTGAACTAAGATAGTGTAAGATATAGTTAGAAGCCCAATTATAGAACTCGCTCATTTTTTGGGCCAAATATTTTCGTTGTCCACTCATAAGAGGTCTTGAAAGAGAGATGAGAAAGAAGAAATATGAGGAAATATAGTTATTTTTTAATGGTAAAATTGTTTAATTTCACTATTACTACTAACATAATGTTAAATATAAAGTGTACTTTTGTCTCTACACAGAATTAGTATTGTTACAAAAGTAACAAAACTCTTTTACAACAGGTGTATGAATTCACATCATATGTAATAGAAAGTTATATTATAAGAAAAAATAATATTTAATATATATCTAAAAAATGTTTTTAATAATAGACAATAAAGTTGTCTTCCTTTTGAAAAATGTAACCTTAATTTAATATCCATAATTATAAAGTTAAGAGTCCGAATAGGGTAAAATAAATTTGAAAGATAATGTCGTCAAAAAACAAAATAAAAAATTAGTAGTAAAAAGGCACTATTAAGATAGATGATTAACAATCTTTGCCTTTGAAATCTCTACAGAGAGGAAGAGTTAACTTTTATTCTGAAAAACAATCGTGGGTGAAAAATTATGGGAAGGCTATTCTTCTTGTAAAAAAGATAGTTTAATATTATGATCGAAAACATTTTATTATATTATTCAATTTTTTATAAAAGATAACATTGAAAATTGAATTGCAACATCAACATGTTAGAAATGTAGGATTATGAAATGGACAAATCTCATTGATTATAATGATTGAGGTTTTTTTCTTGTGGGAAATAAATCCAAAAAAATATATATGGTACAAGAGTAGGTCCTTTCATATATAAATAGAGAGATTGATAATAATTTACCTAGCTAATGCACCCATTATTATTTCATATAACATTATATATGCAGTTTAAATCAAAAAAGAATTTATATAGTTATGACCAATTATAATAAGCTCAACAGTATTTCAAATTGTGGATTGTATGATGTGATGTAGCCGCAATATTATAGTTGCGGTAATTACCGCAAGTGTAATTGTAACGTGACATTGAATCATAAGGATGCGATCACAATATGATATAATGCAACCACATCAGATCGTATTTGAGTTGTATCAGGCCACAATACAACCGTATTGGGTTGCATCAAATTGCATAGATATCAAAAATATTCTTTTACTCACAAAATAATTCACATTGCAAAGGTCACAATTCGCATCGCAATAACCACAATCACAGTAAACACAACCCCAACCACACTTGCAACCGTAACCGTAATTTAAAACACTGAAATCAACGACAATGAAGAATTAATTAAAAAATAAACACGGCGAGTAATTTAAAGACAATGAAGATAGTATGAAAGTGAAAACTTAAGGACAAAGGAAACTGTGAATAAATAGTTGGCCACATGCTTCGAAGTTTTTGCTTCCAGCTAATAAATGTTAGTTAGTTTTTAAATTTTGATGAGTATAATAAATGTTTTGATTGCTATTTTCTTCCCACAGAACCATTGGACAAACCAACAAGAATAAATATGTGCTGCCAATAATCAAGTAACTTTGTATGTTGCTAGGAAATGCTAGAGGGGACAAGAACATTGATTTCAAGTACGACTTGATTTTGATGAAGAAATATGTCAACAACCCTATTCTGCAATTGGTGCAATAGGGCATGGATAAGCTAGTACTTTTGAACTGCATATTTTCCCATTCCCATAACCTTGTTTCAATTCTCTTGTTTATTCTTTTTTAGGGTTGGAAGTTCAATTGGTTCTTCAAGCTGGTGTAGATTTAAGTATGAGACATTGATTTTATTTGTTAATAAAACATTGAAATCCTGAACAGAAAAACCTAATATGTTTGGTCTTGTATCCAATCTATACTAATATATACACGTGCAAGAGGCATAGTGTTATAATGTTAATTGCACCTTTTTGCTTGAGCCTTGCACAGGTAGTATGTGTTGGAATGAATGAATGAAGATGGAGTCAGGTTCCTCTCATATAACAAAAAGAGAAGTGCCGTAAAAAATAATACAAAAAGTAAGATATAATGACAATTATATTATTCTATTTATACTTATAATGATATTTTTATTATTAAAACTAAGAGTAAAATGAAGATTATCCTCTCTAGTAATGGAGATGATTCCTACTCATGAAAAATGTTTTGATCTTAGATTCCACTATTGCATGGGACTTTAATTATCAATAAGTACGTCTTAGTTAAATAACATGAATAAAGAGCCACATGATGATTATTTAAGTAAGCTTATTTTAAATTCATTCTAAGAGTTATGTCATTTGGGCTACTTTTTTGAACATTGCTATAAGGATGATACTTGTGTTATAAATGGTTATTAATTATCATATCATCTTGAAAAGTGGTTGGTTTAAATTTGAAACTTTCTCCCTCAATCTCCATT
Source organism: Lupinus angustifolius (assembly GCF_001865875.1). Classification (NCBI taxonomy): domain Eukaryota; kingdom Viridiplantae; phylum Streptophyta; class Magnoliopsida; order Fabales; family Fabaceae; genus Lupinus; species Lupinus angustifolius. The sequence goes on along the minus strand of NC_032011.1, from coordinate 2,957,402 downwards.
ACAATAGCTTATCTAACACTGAGGGTGTGTGTTTAAGACTATATTCCTTTCTACTAACATATTTTGCCCTGAAGTCATGATAAATTCAGGTTTTAAAAATCAGATTCAACTGGGTTATGTTTTGAACTTCTTAGTTTTAGACTTTTAGTTTCTATACATGTGAAATATATTTATATTATTACTTATACTTAATTATAAAAAGGTATAAAAGTGGAAATAAAATTGTAAAATCACACCTAGAGTACATTAATTGTTCAACCTCGATCAGTTAGAGCAGATATACATGATAACGTTACTGAACAAATGCACTGTTACTTCAATCCTGTTCAAACGTACAATTCAGTCTTTCGAGGTACCAGAAAATTACCATGTAATTATGTTTGTTATTCACACGGAAAATGATTCCTCCACTAAGAGTTTATCTTTAAATTAAAAAGTAAATATGTTTACCATGTATTAGTGGTTTAAGATTTTTATCCACTTTATATTTATCAAATTAAGTGCACGTATACACTTTTACTTGTTGACTTAATACTAACTTCACATTTAAATTATTTGTATTATCTAAATATAATCGAGGTTACCTTTTTTGTTTGAATATTCTAGCTTACCTTTTTATTTAAACAATCGAGCTTACCTTGTACTTTATATTTTTAACTTCTAATTTTATCATATAGATAGATGTGCAAGAGAATGTCTGCACAAATTAATGCACTAAACCCACTTTGCCTTCCTTTGGTAGAAGGGAAAGAGATTGAAAGAGAAATTAAAGACAATATTCTATTTCTCTCATTTGGTTGAGGAGAGAGATTGAGAAGAGAGAATAAGAAGAGAGTAAAAGATAAAGTGGGTTCACCAAAATTTTTCTTCTCACATGTGAAGAGAAAGTGGGGAGGAAGAGTGCAAGAATTTTGACCAGGATCACCTATCATAAAAAATTCTTATCTCAATTTCCAAGCTAACATATTCTACAAAGTAATATAATTTTTTTTATCCTTTTATGATTTTTCTTTTTTACTTATGTGTCACTTTTTAATTAAACTATTACACAAATGAGACACCAAAAATTTGACAAGTGATCTACATTTTTAGGGAATTTAATCACTATTTTATCTTCTTTTCTATACAATCAAACAACACAAAATATCACTCTATTTCTCACATCTTTCTATCTTTTCACTATGTTTCTCACATACTATAAACTATTATAATTGCATCTATATATCCTTCTACCAATTTTTCATTTAAGTTTGAAGGTAAATTTAGACTTAACATTTACCTACATAGCATAGCCATCACAATTATCTTTATAGGCGAAGTATATAATTAGAATGTAATTATTAAAATAAATTTATCATATTTAAAATGTAATATGTGAGATCGTTTTAAATTTCTAAAACCATGAACTGAAACGATCATAAATAGTTCCTTATAAAAATAACTAAACCACAAAACCGAACCAAACCACATTTTGAGTTTAGTTCGGTTCTACCAATTTCACCTTTTAAACCCTCACCACTTATCCTCTTGATTTTTAGGTTAAATTAAAGTTTTTGTCTTTATATTTTTCTTTAATTTCTACATTTTTTGTAACATGATTACAATAGTTATGAAATTATTTAAGTTTTTAAGCTCGTAAGAAAGTCCCAATAGAAAGTCATGTTGGTTGAAATTATTTATAAAAACTTGACGAATAATTTTTTGAGATATATGATTATACATAAATGAAATTATATATTTTTAATTACCTAAATATCTTTTAAGTATATTTTGCATTTATATAGTAGTAAGAGCCCAATATAAGTATACAAATTATGCTTAATTAATTACCTAAATACTTCTTAAATATATTTTATATAGTAGTATAGATATATTGTTAAGGTAACTGACCCGTTATGAATAATTGTTTGCAGTTTCCATAATCCAAATTCTATTTTGAATTGAACAAATTAAGTTTTATTCCAAAGTCATATACTAGTATTAACATATAACTTAATTAATTGTGAGTTAAATTTTAGAGGAAAATGAATGAAAAATAATATTTATAAGTTATCTCCACAATATACTGACTCTCAAATTTTCTATTTTTATTTATTTCCCTCGAAAGTTTATATCACAAACTGACGGAGAATTCACTCAATTGCATCTAAACATTAGGCTTCAAATCATGATTTCAGTGATGTCGGGAAAAAATGAAATGACTTTTCCATAATCCAAACCATTATGAAAAAGAAACATGTAGTGAATTTAGTTTTCAGTAGTAAACATGATTTACATCTATTGGTTAAACCACTTATACAAAACCAATAAAATTAAAGGGTACAAGAATTTGAGGTTTGAAAATTTCATTTACCAGTAAAAAGTTATGTATTTGATTAGGTGAATGGATATATCCTTGAATATTTCCACACTGCACCTCAAGTATTGTCAACCCAAATGAAGAAATATTTTGAAGTTGTATTCAAGTTCCATGACTTTGTTGAGAATGCATGGAGAACAATAATGATGTCAAGCCACAAAAAGTATCCAAACTGTCAAATTTTGCATGTCCCCACACAACTCCCTTGTATAAATAAATCCTCTTACCAACCTCTTACTTCATGCACATTTTGCCATCAATTTTTCTATAAAAAATGATAAGATAATAAAAGCTACTACAACATAAGGTGAACATTAAATCATATGAATATAAGAAGTCTCATAAATAGGAAGTCAATGCCCGAACCATACACACATTTTTTCATAACAAAAAATACCAATATGGTGCGTTCTTGACTTCCTCTTTGCCCTTGTTCCAAAGTTCCAAATCTAATGTTGCAAATGAACAAAAAAAGGGTCTTAAAGTAAAAATAAATATGGTAGTTGGTGTAAAATGTAAATGAAGCCTTTGAAGAAGAAAAAAACAGCTCTACCAACAGCAATAGCAGTAGCAGTAAATAATGAGGCTTGTGCACTTGATGAGAGGGCATTGAAGTCCCAACTAACTCAAAACACTTCTCCCAGTCATTGATTACCATCAGCACAAATAGACTCTGAGGTCTGAACCATTTTCTGATAAGCATATTTAAGGATGGTAGAAGAGTAAAAAAGAAAGAGAAAAATATATAGCAATTGAAGCATCATAGGGCAGGTTGGTTAGGAACTAGGGCAATTCAAAGCAGCCTTTATTTGTTGGACAGTGGTTCCAATGAGGCTATTAACAGTATTCACTGACTCCTTATTCAGCTTTGCAGATGGCAAACTACTCACTAAAATCTGAAATGCAACTGTTACAAGTGACCCACTTGAAGTGTTTCTGTTTGTGTTTGAGCTTGTTGATGCTCCATCTCCTCCTCCTTCATCACTTTGGCCATCAGGTGAAATGGTGAATCCTGATGGTAGTAAGGGAATGTATGAAGGGTCTTCGCCGCTCATCGCGATGTTTATGGCTGGCAATTCAACTGGACAATAAACTACAATTGAGCCTGAAGAGTCTATGCAGCTCTCTTGGAGTATCAACATGCTGTTTTGACTAGTGTTGAAAGCCTGAGAAAATGGATAATAATGTAGATATTGTAATTAAATTGCATACAGATTTTGATTGTAATGGAAATGAAATCACTATTATGTTAACTTGAATTAGGGAATGGAGGAAGAATGACTTACTCTAAGCACAGATACACAGTTACCAGGATGCGAACCATTTGCTATATGAGCAACTTCTTGCACAGCATTACCATTGGAAAGAACATCCCACTTTAAAGTGAAAACAAAGAAATGTTAGAAGCTTTAGATTTCTAAGGTAACAACATCAAATAAGCTACTATATTAACTTATATAAGTCACAACCTGTGGTCTTTTTCTTTCATCCTTGAAGAAATTGAATACAGTTTGTGGAGGGATTGGGAGCCAAATGGTAGTGGCTGCACTTAGCACCACACCATTTGGTTGGCCAGGGTCTGAACTATTATGGACAGTGACTCTGACTCCAATCTCATTCAACCCTGAGAGAGTGGTCCATTTGTGGCTAGCTGAAGTGCTAATGCTTGCACAGAAATTGGTAATCATCCTTTGTGCAAGTTTCATCATGCTCCTCTTTCCCTCAGGTGATGGAATCACTGAGATCAAAGTAACTTGTTCAGATCAAGGTACAAAAAGTTAAACATGACAAGATATTGTGCAAAAACAAAGATATAGATAATACCTGATCCAAGATCCCTGGTAGAATTGCCTGATACCATTAGACAAGCAATTCTTTCACACATTCTCTGAAGAGTACTAAGCCATCTATGTGCTCCAAATGCCAATCCACTAAAGATAAGATTCCTATAAAGCCGATGAACCGGAGTTTTATCTTCAATCTCTACATGCTCAACCCAAGTGACCTGCATGATAACTTAGAGCAGTGACTAAAAATGCATATATTGAAGTATCAAAGTAGCTAACTAAAGAAAATATTGTTTGTTTGTTACCTGGGAATAACCATTAGGCATGTCCTGTATAAAGCATCCGGAAGGAAGGCGATGAGATCGAAATTGAGGAGCAAGATTGTTATCTTGGGGAAAATCATAAGAAACATCAACTATTGCCCACAACCCTTGCTCAATTTGCTGACAGTATCGCAGAAAGTAGAAATCTCTAGTTGAAACAAGTGGAGAAAGCACTTGCAACTCTTCATACATCTGAGTAAATGAAAAATATAATGCATGAAAAAAAGTTTCAATTGCAAGAGAAACTGGCATGAAATTCAAAAGAAAACTAAGTTAGACAAATTTTCGGCATACCAATTGCAAAGTACCACTATGACCACCCATTATGGCAGAAGATACAACTTCAAAAGTTCTAGCCATTGTGACAATAGTGGGAAATAGCTCCATCCACTTGTTCTGCAAAATCAATCATTATATTTGAACAATTCACAAAGGTTAATTGAAGGTTTCAGTTCAATTAATCTGAATATAATAATTGAAAATAATAATAAGCAAGGAATAAGAACTTAATACTTACTGGATCCATGAACATGTCAACCATAGTTAAGCCATTCATAATTACAACTCCTGAATCTCTTGAAGCTTCAATCCTAACATTAGGGTTCTTCAAGTGACTATTTGGCTTAGGGAACATTCTTTCGTAGGTGTCAAAATTAAGAACATCTCTTCCATCAGTGCTTGATTTCATCCACAAGGGTTCATTAGTCTGCAAAAGCCTAACTAACTCTTCCATAGCATTTGAAGCAATATCCGACATAAGGGACTTATCCATGTCTGAAAGACAAGGAGGTTGGTAAGGCACATTTTGCATGGATGATGAAGAACCATTCCCAGGTAGAAGATCAAGATCAAGGGAAGGACCGCCGCCGAAACCTTGTGTCCCAAAACTCCCCATTGATAAGTCCAAAGAGGATATGTGAATAGGGTGAAGTTGTGGAAGCTGAGAAATTGGTCTCCCAATGTATTTAGCTGCAATGCTAGATACTCTATCAACCTGCAAATTAACAAAACCATTTCAATAAACAATACAATAAGGCTTAAATTTAGGAAAACTCAAAAACATTGAATGAGAATAAATTAATTAAGGTTGTGCATTACTTGCTATTGATTGATTCATATAAGCTTAATTTAATAAATTTAATTCTTTACCTCCTCTTTGAGTTGTGCATTCTCCAATCTTAACTTTTGTTCATCAACATAAGGATCTTCATGGAGTGGAGGGCCACCACAAGAAGGGCAGAAAATGTTTTTTAAGGCCTCTCTATATGCAATGTTCTCACAACGTATCCTATCATTCTCTGCCCTTAGTGTGCAGTTATCAGCTCGTTCATGCTGGGCCTGAATTTGTTAACCAAAAGAGAGAACTAATTAGAACTAGTGTACCACATAGTGTCATGAATATAACAAAAATTGAACACAATTCAAACTACACTTCTTAGACCCCCACAAAAGAAACACAAAGCATTAGAGGAAAAATAAAAGTACTTTCATCTGAGTCCTTCTGTTCTGGAACCAAAATTTGATCTGTCTAGGGGCCAAACCTAACTCCCTGCTCAACTGCATCCTTTGTTTCTCATCAGGGTGTGGACACTCCTTGAACATGCTGAACAAAACAACAAAACAAACACACACAAAGAGAGACAACAATGTTTTATTATTTTGTTTTTTTATAGAAAAAGTTTATGATCAAGGGTGTTTTTCTCAACCCATGATCACGCATGCTTCAAGGTTCAAAGAGCATATACATAAAATCCCTTACCAAGGATGTGATCAAGTTTGAAGAAGAGGAGGAGGGTGCAAAACCAAAGATGATAAATGTATATAGAGAGAAAAGAAATGCAAAACCATTACATAAAATCAAAACAATGAATAGAAAATGGGCTTACGATTCCAGCCTTTGGATCTGGTTAGCAGTGTGACGGTGGTAACGCTTCTTCCTCTTCTGAGAATCCGATGAACCACCATCATGGTGATGATTGTGATGGTGGAGGTGATCCCCGGGGAACCCACCACCGCCTCCAACACCGTACTCCATTGCACTCCCTCTCTCTATGTTTCAATCACCACCACCAACACTAGTGAAAAGATCAAAAGAACAAGTTGTAATAGTAGTAGTAGTAGAAGAAGCAAGAGTGTGTTTTTGTTCTGAGGTGATAGTGGGTATGGAAAAAGAAGAGAACTTTGATGATGCTGAAATGAATGAGAGTTTGGTGGGTGGGTTTGGCTATAGCTAAATCATGGCTATGGTATATTAAAGCATGCTGTGTTTTTTGTGAAGCCAAATGCCAAATATACTCACTCTCATTCATTCATTTCATTCATATCACCACATACGATAATAAAAATATATTACAAAATAATAATGGTGAAAAAAAGTATGAGTGATAATATTAATTGTTAAAATTCTGAAACGGCTGTGACAACAAAGATAGTGGCATGATTTTGGAGAGTGAGTTATTGCAAAAGTTGTGGGGTTGATGATAGAAGAGAAAAAACCAGCCACTCACAAACACCACCACCTTCTCCTCTTCCTGAATTCAGAATGAGTGAATAGTACATCTTAAATACATAAATAAATAAATAATATATACTATACTATACAAATACTATAATTTAATAAATAAATGCATTATTTGTTACTACATTTTACAATAGAGAGGGAAAAAAAGTGCAACTGATGGAGGGGCTTTAAAAGCATTGGGATTCAGAGAGAACGTGAAGAAAGAAAGGAGTTAATGAAGAGATCACATTTTCTGTCATACATTTTAGATTACTTTATTTATCATATGTATATATTATAATTAGTTAAAAATATATATTTAAATTAAAATTTTAATTATTAAATATTTTTTAATGAATCACATTTTAGATTGCATATTTTGATGTAATACTATCTACTCTTAATTAAATTCTCTCTCTAAAACTGATAGAGTGGTACAGTCATCAGTCACCACCGTTGTGAGTGTTGTGAGTTGTGACCCCATTGAGCCTTAAATGAGATTGCCGGAATTTTTGTGAGCGGTGAACCACCACGTAATGGCGGTGGTGATGGTGGTATATGTGGCTGAAATGACATAAATAGGCTTTGCTTATATTTGGTTGTTTTGATTTTATTTCTCTGTCATCATTTATGTTTTATTTCTCTCTCCTGATTTTACATTGTGAGTTCACACAGGGACACTTACGAGGTGTGCTAAAAAGTCAAACATTGGTTGTCCCGTTGAGATTAAGGATCCTGTAAGATTATTGGATTTCAAACGTATGTAGGTTACACTTTCTAAAACTGACCACTGGAATTTGAAACGGGATAATAAAACATTCCCCCCATTTTCTAGAAAACAAATATTAATTACTCTTTTATAAATTATATCTTTATCATTTGTGTATATAGAAAAAAAAAAATAGTTGTGGAGTAAAGGGAGGAGAAAAGGTGAGCACATTATGGACCCTTAACTATTAAATTTTTTATTTAAATATTTTTCTAATCAATCAATATAAATATCACATAGTGTGACACATTTTATGAGAATATATATGCTTCTACACAATTACAATTTTATCAATGACAAAAGATCAATACTTTACTTAGTTCATATAAAAAACTGAGGACGGTAATTATAAAAAAATAATATAACTTTTTTGGTATTATCAATAATATTTTTTTTCGAGTGAAAAACTAATTTCATTCGGAGTTTGTGGTTGCCTCTTCCTTAACAAATATTGTTCATATGAATCGAATCATCAACCTTAGGATCCAATTAGGACTTACACTACTAAAAATTAATGCACACATATTAAAAAAATATTTTATTACTTAAAATTAACGCATATTAAAAAAAATATTAAGAAGTGTTGTACTTTGGTTAAATTACCCCTATTTATTTCTATTTCTAGAGGTAAAAGTAGTTAATAAAAATAATAAGTATAACTATTTAATGAGAATAGCATTGAAAAACTTTGTCTAAAATTGTAAAACGAAAATGGTTTTGAAACAAAAATAAAATTATAACAAAGTTTATGTAATGGGAAAAATATTTCACTAATCCTTGTTATGCCTCCTTGTTTCAATAAACAGACAAGAGGATATTAATTTTGAAAAAATTGTAAATCATTTCGTTTTTATCCCTTATCATTTCAAATTTGCACTTTATCATAATTTTAATTCCACTCCATCCTAAGATATTTTTTATGTTTTAGTTTGGTTCTTTTTTATATGTCTCTTTCCAAAGTTTTGTGTATATTAGTTATTTTTATAATCTAAAAATAATACTCTAATATCATTTAATTGGACAGAGAAAATCATTAATTACTTAAATAAAAAGAAAATACAAAATGAGTCTACTAACGAATAATATTTTTTAAAAACAACATCTAATTGTTAATAAACTTAATAAAACTAGTAATATTAAGTTATTAATTATTTTTCTTAATTTGCGTGAAACAACTTAATCCAAATGGAATAGTTATCTTCTCTCTTCCACCATACGTTCTAAAAACTCAATACTTTGTACCCAAAAGAAAACTCAATACTCAATCATATTTTTTTTAGATTTTATAATCATTATTACATGATGTTTTCGCATACACTTTCTCTCTCCACACAACAAGACAATTGTTTACTCATCAAAATCTCTTTAATTGAATTATTTAAAGAGCTTATATTAAACTTTGGAAAGGCATCATTGACACATTCCATTGAAAAGAAAAGAGGTAAATTTCTGCATGTTTGAATATTTTAGTGCATGTAACTGGAAAGGCTATAGGAATTTAGTATATTCATTCAATTATCTTAATATATCAAATTTTATATCATTTAATTATTTCTTAATATATCCGCAACCTTCAACACCAGCATATAAGAGGAGGAAGTAAATAGTTAACATAAAAAATAATTAATATTAACCTGAACTTTGAAAATTGTAGATACATACTTTTTTATGTTGATATTAAGAAGTTTTGTTATATATTCTCCTAAGACTTCATCACGACTTCCTCTTAAAACAATAATATAAAGACTAATGACTTTTCTCAAAAAAATTTATATAGTCCCTAAAAATTTAAAAAACTCAAAACAATCCTAATAATATCAAATGGGTGTTAAATTAATTATTTTTAATATGTTTTATGACTATTTTGACATACATTTATGATTATTTATATACAAATTTAAATTTTTTATTTTTTGCAATGAAATTGGTACACCCAAAAAATTTAGAAGAGCTAAGATGAATATTTACTCCAATATAAAATATTAAATAACAGAGTTAATAGTAGCAAGAAAATGTAAAAAAAAAAATTATCTACATTATTTTTTTAGAAACTGGGTTTAGACTGATTTAAAATTATTTATACAAAAGACTATATTTTTAGGTTATATTAGCTATGTATCTAAGTAATTTTGTTTCAAGGTTATAGCTTAGAAGTTTAAAAAACACAGTTAGTATATCTATTTATATTAAATTTTAATTTCTTATTTTTTCCTTTTATTTTTTCTATATTAGTGATAGTTGTTTTTTTCACCCATTATTTCTTTTAATAACTACTAGGTAAGGAAAAGCTCTAAAAAATTTGTGGTCTTAATTTTCTGTTACATCCCTAAAACATTTTCTCTCTAAAAAGATGTAAAGAGTTTTTCCTAATTTATTTGTTATAATTATACAAAAACTTGAAGCATCCTTTGATTTACATGAATACTATCCAATAAAAATAATTAAATATTTTATCATAAATTTTTGTGTGTTAATTTTAAATAAAAAATATAAGTTACTTAATTTTTGTTGTGTACTCATCACTTCTTTAGGAATGAAGAAGAAAATCCATTAGAAAGTTATATATTTATTATTTTAAAATATGATATATTTACTATTTTCTATAAAAACTTATCCTTTTTATTCTAAGTAAATGTCTATGGAGTTATGGACACGCAATTTTAAAAAAACCTTTAAACACACATGCAACTCATGTAACTTGTGGTAAATTATATGTATGGTGATAAACATGGACACCATTGGTCAATTCGGATTGAGTTAATTAAGATGATTTTATAGAATTTTTTTTATAAGTGGGTATTAATTTTAGGGGTTGATCATTATCTTAAATTAATGTTATTAAGGTTGTATCTATTATCAACCAACCAGAGTATTAATATAGTTATACATTAGTTCAATTGTTGGTTTACTACTTTATAATAAACTGAAATATAAATAATATTATCTGTAATATATAATTCAATTATTTTAGATCATGTTATAAATTATTATAATTTTTGATGTTTGAATATGTGATGTACTACTATCTTGAAAAATATGAAAATTTTCTATGCACAAAATTAAACTAATTTTGATAGGTAGATATGGTTTAGTGATTTAGTTTTCAAAGTTTTGACCCTTGATATTGATAATAGATAATTAGCATTGAATGATATATAGATGAATACAATTTTGTATGAAAAAATAAACTTAAAAAAAAGAATAAAAGGTAATGGACATCCATCTTATAAAGAGAAATTTTACTGTATATCCTCCCAACATCTCACCACATGATCCTCTTAAAGAATAAAATATTAAATGAAAATGTTAATATTACTACGTGGACTGTGATTCTCTCAAGAATATAAAAACAATCAAAATTTTCTCATTAGTTGTGATGATTTTCCAAAAAAAATGAGTTGGAGTGATTAAAATTATTTTCCATAAAATACTATATTTTTAGGTTCTAAGAGTAGTTATGTTTCTAAATAATTATCTTTTAAGATTATAGATTACTAGTATTAATAGGCACTTCGTGTCTGCTAGCCTATATTCATACTTTTACGATGTTAATTCAAAATTTATATATTTTATTTTGGAGAATTATAATATTTTATTTTATTGAGTATACTTTATATTGTACTTTTTATTGGAGATACTTTATATTATAATATTTTTTTTATTATAATGCTAGAGAGGTGGTTAATAGGTTTATGGTGATTACATACTTATTTTTAATTATATGGTTTTTTTGTAGAAATTAAAATGTTTAAGGGTAAAACAGGGTAGTTATTTCATGTTTTCCCTTTATATATAGTATAAATAAGTTAAAAAATTAGTTCAGATGTCTACTTATATTAAATTTATGTATTATTCTATTAACTAGCCCTTTTATTTTTTATATATTAATTATAGCTATTCTTTTTCACTCTAGTCTTTAGGTAAAGGAAAGTTATAAAAATGGTGTCGTCTTAATTTTCCAACTACTAAAACATTTTCTCTCTAAAAAGACAAAAGGAGGAGAGAGTCCTTCCTAATTCATATTTATAATTATGGTCAAAATTAAAGCATCATCCGGTTTACATAAATATTATTCAATAAAAAAATTTATTTTTAAATATTCTATCATGATTTCATTTTTTGTTAAATTTAAAGGCAATGGTAAATAACCTGCATAGTTTTTTAAACTTAGAACATTATAACATTATTTAATTCATTTAGTAGGATTATGATTTGATTGTGGTTCTATTTTTATTGTACTCATGTCTTCTTCAGGAATGAAGAATAAAAACTACATAAAGTTATATATTTATTATTTTAAAATATAGTATATTTATTATTTTCTATAAAAGCTTACCTTTTATTATTCCAGATGAATGTATATCGAGTTATGGACGCACAATAAAAAAAACATCTAAACCCTCATGCAACACATGCAACTTGTGTAAATTATATATGGTGATAAATATTGACAGAATTGGTAAGTGCAGAGTTAATTAAGATGATTGAAATTAAATTTCGGCATGATTCATTGTTGATGATTTATTTACAAATATCTTTATACGTGGTTATTAATTTTAGTGCCCGGGTCATTGTCTTAAATGTATTAATAGTAACCGTAACCTTTAGTTTCATAAAAAAAATTAAAATATAGAATAATATAAATGATAAGTCATCCTATAAAATCAGCAAGACTCTACGATACCCATGTCAAATTTTAGTGGGTCTCAAGATTTAAACTAATTTTATATGAGGATACATCATTATTCATAAAATGATATATATTCATTTTTAGATAGAGAAAGTTGGTTTACGGCCATAAAGAGGCATTCATTAACCAGTTTTAAGAATAAGAGAGTTTCTTCCTTTATTATCTATCTCATAGGTTAGGATGGAATTAGGTTGCGTTAAGCGCCACATTGCTTTCAATCATCACTAGCAAATTACCGTGAATTAGCAGGAGGCAATATTTTTTTACTATATAATTAAGAATACATATTATATGTATTCATATGATTAAGAATGCATATGTTATTCATGTATTCATATTGTTAAGAATACATATGTGACCTGCACATTTGTATGGTTAAAAATATACATGTTACTTGTACATTCACATTGCTAAAAAAACATGTTACATATGCATTTGCATAATTAAACACTACGCTAGATATCATAATAAAAAGCGGTCATTCAACAACATAATTTTGAACGCCACTGTTGAAAATGAGGCGGAAGAACATCAACGCGTAATAAAGCAGGCACTACCAATTTGTGTAACTTCAACATCGCATTCTTGACAATGCGCTGTTGAACATCAGTAACGTTAGTGCTGACTTAAATGATTTATGTTTAACATCACATTTGATAGAAAGCGTCATTGATGTGAATATATGCAACAACACATATTTAAGGAAGCGCCGTTGAAGATGACATAGTAATCACGCTTGCTTAATTATGCGATATTGATGTTTTACGACTTTTTAAGCGTCCGAAAAATTAATGGTGAAGTATTTATGCGTCTCTTCGTTTGTTGAAATATTAATGATTGAGTGGTTATGCATTTCTTGATTGTTAAAATATTAATGGTTGAGTGATTAAATGTGTCTTTGTTTGTTAAAATATTAATAGTTGTTCATCTATAAATATTATGGTTCACTCAATGTTATATTTCAATAGTAAGCTAAGAGCCTAAGAGTATGTGTTTCTATAAGAGTATGTGTTTCTATAAGAGTATGTTCATGAAGATATGAGGAAGAAAACACAAAGTAGTAAAAAAAAGAGCAATACTGCAAAGAGTGAAAAAGAGAAAAGCACCCAGATTTGTATAGAGGAGTCAAGGAAAAAATTGTTTCTGTTTCAGAATCATGTCAAGGAGGTCTTTAACAACTTTTGATTTTGCAAAAGGACTCAGATTTCAGAAGGAAGGTGGCTGTCATACAAGATTTGCATGAGATGAAGATTTAGTTGATTGATCTCTTTCATTTGAAATTAAAAGGAAATAAAAGAAAAAGGGGATCAATGAATTATTTAGTTCATTGAGCTCTTTCAATTTTCAAAACGGTCCCATATTTCAGAATGAAAGTGACTGTTATACAAGATTTGCGTGAGATAAAGATTTAGTTCATTGATCTTTTTCAATTGATCATCTGCAGCAATTCCTTAAGTTCATTGATTTCCTTCATGCAAAAGGACCCAAATTTTAAAAGGAAATCAATGAACTGTTATACAAGATTTGTGTAGAAGAAAAAAAAACCAGATCAATGAATTATTTAATTCATTCAACTCTTTCATTTTTCAAAACGATCTCAGATCAATGAAGTTTTGTATAGAGGAATCGAGGAAAAAATTAATTCCTTCATTGAAATCATTTTCATTGTATTCTTCATATGCCAAATCATTTAGTTCATTATATTCGTATGTACCAAATCGTTTAGTTTATTATAATGTATTTTGCATATCTGAATGAATAGTAAAATAATTATTTTGGATGTTAATTTCTGTTTTTTGTTAATTATTTGGATGATTATTCTCTTTAATACTTTTGCATCATTCCTTATTAATAAACACAATAAACAAATTATCAATACTTAATAAATACAAAAACAAATTAAAATATAATGTTTAATATTTTATCCAGTTTCGTATTAATAAACACAATTATATAGTAATAATCTATTTCATGTTAATTTACGTAAATTCATGTTGTAGAAAGATTTTCTAGTTATGTAAAATGTTAATTTAATAGCGCATAACTATGAATACGATGTGAATTTGGAAAACGAGTTCAGTTTAACAGCGCATAATTACGACTGCGCTGTCAATTAGATTATATTCAAAAGCTCATAATTCAGATAGCGTTGTCAATTAGATTCTATTCAACAACGCTACATCTCGGTAGCGTTGTTGATGTGCTAATGAAAATAAGTAGTAAACAGCTGGATACACAACAACCACGCAATCCTTAATATGCACTGGTGAAGATGTTGATACAACATCGCTACGTTATATATGCGCTATGGAAGAGGTCATGTTTATAAAATGAGTAGTGTACAGTTGGATACACAACAACAGCGCAATTGTTAATATGCACTGTTGAAGATTTCAATACAAGAGCGCTATCGTTAATATGCGCTGTTGAAGAGGTCAATACAACAACGATATCGTTAATATGCGCTGTTAAATGGTTACTACAGTTTAAATATCTAAAACATGAATTATTTCCTCTACGCTCTCAAACTTACTCAAAAAGAAATCCTCACACTCTCAGCAAACCCTCATACTCTCATAAACTAAAAAAACTCCATCAATGGTTGCCCAAAGTGGCGATCATGTATCTCACATTGGTGACGAAGCTTCACCGACTTCACAAGACAAGCAAATCATTGCTCAAAAACGACCTCCACGCGGAATGACTTCCATGAAGAATATCATTCGATCAAGAAGTAAGGATGTGAAGATAGAAGTTCAATATAACTCTAAAGGCCAACCATTAAACTCGAAGGGTGACAACACATTGGTAAGCTACATTGATGTTGTTGTTAGGCAGAATGTGAAGCTAACCTTCAACAGATGGAGTGATATAGGGAATGCCGTGAAAGGGCGTATTTGGAATGAAATAATAGTAAGTTTATTTTTTCAGTTTTTGTGTTTTCATGTAATGTATGTATATGTGTTACGTTTTCATGCAATATACGTATATGCATGTGTTTGCATGCAATATATAATGTATCTATGTTTTTATTTAAGGAAACTTTTGATGTTGGTAAGGAGCATAAGGATTATATCCTTAAATCGGCTGGCAAGGCTCTCCGACAATTCCGAACTGATGCCGGAAAATTACTCAGAGATGATGATGGCGATGTCAACCTAAAACCTCCAACTAAATATGCAAATATCGTTGATGAAGATGATTGGAAGACTTTTGTCACCCTACACATACAAGACGAGTCGTTCTTGGTAAAATTATATTCTTTGTATTGACTTTTGTATATATGCTTTTGTACATGATTGTTGATATTAATGTTGTTTATTGTTTTAGAAATTAAGTAATGAAAACAGCAAGAGAGCATCCAAGCCTTTATATCCATATCGAGCTTCTCGAACGAGGTATAGAGGAAATCGATGAAAGAATTGTAAATATTATTAATTTGTACATTATTGATTAGTTTTTGTATGCATATATATCTAATTACATTATTATTGGTTATATTTTGTTAGTTGGAGAACAAAAACGATATACCTATGACTCCACATGGAGTAGAACTCAATTTTCTATGGGTGAGTGCCCGTAAGAACAAGGATGATGTTATCGACAATGAGGAAGTTCAAGAAGCGGCAAGACGTGTTGTAAGTGCTCATATTTTTTAATTATACTTAATTTTCATAATTTATTTATCAAAATGTGATTAATTAACATTATATTTTTTCTTGATTTGCCAGGTTGCCCTAAAAGAAAATGAGGCAAACTCGGATAGTCGTATAATACTTGACAAGGCACTAGGACTGCCTATCTACCCTGGCCATATCTGAGGTGCAAGATTTGGGGTTAGCCAGCGAACATTTGTACCCCATCCAAACCGTGCAACCAAAGCCCAAATGAGTCAGGTTCAAAATTAACTAGATGGCCTCATGCAACGGCTCAACGAATTTGAGCAATCAATGAAGGCGAAGGAAGCTGAGTGGCAACTGTTCAACGAATATACCACTTTAACTCATTGGCACGTGGTGATATGAACAACTACGCCCCTATGAAAAATATGTTTTCTAAGTAAGTGAACTACTCATTTAAACTTTTAGTTACACTTTTATTTTCCTAGTTATTTATTAAGTACATTTTCTATTGTTTAGTATGGTGAAAGTTTACAAATTCAATTATCGTGGTAGAAACAAGTTACCAAATCCCAACAAAATCAAGTGGTCTCGTATACAGGTATTGACACAAATCATCTCAAACAATTATATGTGTAATGACCAACTAATGTTATACTTATATGTTTACTTCATTTTAATGGAAGACCCATTGCCAAACAAACGAGGTAGATTGCGACTATTACGTGCTGAAATTCATGAAGGAGGTCATTCAACAGTGGTCGACTAATGAAATCAAGTTTGTTGGCAAATCATGTACAGATGACCAAGTCAACCATATTAGAGAACAACGGTCAAAGTTTAGTACTTAGTTTAGTTCACAAATGATAGGTATAGTAGATTAGTTTTGCACAAATTGTATGATTTGGTCTATGTAATATATATTTATGTAAATAGTGTAATTAATGTTCAATATATAAATTCAGTTGAAATTCAATTGTATTCATATAGTTGTCATTTAGTGTTTTTGTATGCATTTATTTTGTTGTTATATTCTGTTTCTTTATGCATCAGGATATTTTTGGTTGTGCGCGTAACTTTGTAGAATTAGGAATAATGATCTTCGATAGCGCTTTTGTATGATTGCGTTGTTGTTATACCCTTACAACAACGCTTTTTTTAACAATGCGCTGTTGATTACGTTGAATTCAACAGCGCATTCTCAAAAAAACATTGTTGCTTTCGTTAAATTCAACAACGCATGAACAAAAAAACATTGTTGAATACTTATCTCTCATTCATTCTCTTTTAGCTATACAACAACGCATACGGTAAGAAGTGTTGTCGATATGATCAAAACTATTTCCCCTGCACTTAATCGATTAACACAATGCTTAATCGATTAATTATTTGAATGATATTTATTGCCATTATTAATTGTTCTATATATTTAATTAATTGTCATTAATCGAATGTCATAACGTAATTACTAATTTGAATTTCATTAAAAAAATGAATTAATAAAAAATTATTATATCTTCCACAATGTTTCCTTAAGATTGCATTGTGGAACACTTATCTTCATATTTGAATGGAGAGTTTTTCCACAACGTTTCCTTTAGGTTGCGTTGTTGATTAGGTATCATTGACAACACATTCTTCATTATTCGTGGAAGATACTATCAGACCTTAAAAAATTACAATATTCTCGCATTATCACACATTCACCAGCAATCCCAACACTCATTTACTCAGTAGGGAAACACATTTACTCTCAAAATCGACATCGAAAATCATTCAACCTCATCATCATTCACTCATTCAACACAAAAAATCATTCACTCATTCAACACGAAAATCATTCAACACCAATTTCGAAAATCCTTCATCTGTTTAACCTCAAAATCATCATTCACGCATTCAACACCGAATTGAAAGTGAGTTTTTCTGATAGTTATTTGCCTTTTTAACTACGTTATATTTAGCTTGTATTGAGTTATAAATATTTTCCTTATAAATGAGTGAAATTGATTTCACTCATTTAGCTTGTATTGAGTTGGGGTTTCTGACTCACTTAGCTTACATTATGAGTTAGGGTTCTGATCATAATAATGTATTTGCTCTACAAGCTTAAATCCAAGCTTTATGGATTTAAGCTCATTCTACTTTTTTGTTAATAGAAAATGGATCGAAAATGGATGAGTGCTAATCGATTGGCGAATGAGTATGAAGAATGAGTGAAATCATTTGTTAGGTTTGCAATTGAGAATGCTGAAAACTCTAATAGAATTATATGTCCTTGCTTAAGATGTTGTTACTCAAACTGAATTACTCCAAATGTGTTAAAAGGTAATTTAGTGTGTCATGGTATTGATCAAAGTTACACATGTTGGACAAGACATGGTGAGACAAGAATTGTGATGATGAGATGCATATGAAAGACAACTACGCAAATGCATATGAAGACGACCGTTTCGAGGAAATGACAAACGTTGTCGAATAGGATCTTCAGGATTGTCCTGAGATATTTCAGCGGTTGATAAGTGATGCTGAGAAACCATTATATGATGGTTGTACTAAATTCACAAGATTGGCAACAGTGTCAAGGTTGTATAAGTTGAAATCTGTTAATGGATGGACTGATAAGAGTTTCACTGACTTGATTGCCCTTCTGAAGGATATGTTGTCGGAAGATAATGTGCTCCCTTCTCGAACCTATGATACAAAACAAATGTTACGCTCCATAGACATGGACTACACTAGGATACATGCTTGTGAAAATGATTGCATCTTATTTTTTAATGAGTATGCTTCATTAAAGTTTTGTCCTAAATGTAATGCATCACGATATAAGAAGGAAGACTCAATTCCCAAAATGTATGGTATTTTTCCATCAAAGCAAGATTCAAGCGTATGTTTAGCAATGCCAAAGATGTAAAGAAGTTGACATGGCATGATGAAGAAGGGATTAAAGATGGCAAGCTTCGGCATGCTACAGATTCTCCTCAATGGAGAAAAATTGATCACGACTATCCTAGTTTGATCAAGAATCAAGAAATCTACGCCTTGCATTGTCAATAGATGAAATTAACCCACGTAGTGTTCAAAGTTGCTCCCACGGTACATGGCCAGTGATGTTGGTGATATACAACCTACCTCCTTCTCTAGGCATGAAGCAGAAATATATGATGTTATCTATGTTAATTTCTAGATCTAAACAACTGGGAAATGACATAGACATATATTTGGCTCCATTAAATGAAGACTTGAAGCAAATGTGGGAGACATACATAAATGTATATAATGCGTATAGGGAAGAAAGCTTCAACTTGAGGGCTTTGTTGTTCAACATAATCAGTGATTTCCCTGCATATGGTAATCTGTCTGGATATAGTACAAAAGGACATTTTGCATGTCCTGTATGTGAAGACAATACTCATTCAATGAGGTTGGAACACTATAAGAAAAAATTCTTCCTTGGCCATCGTAGATTTTTGTCTTCAGATCATCATTATCAGCGATGGAGAAAAGCATTTGATGGAAACAATGAAGAATGTTGTGCTCCTTTGCCGTTGACAGGTGACCAATTATTTAAAAAGCTAAATGGTTTGAATACTAACTTTGGTAAACCTTTTGCAAAAGAAATTGTTATAAGCGGAAGGAAGAAAATGTCAATCTTCTTTAAATTGCCATATTGGAGTTCATTATATGTAAGACATTTCCTCGAGTTCTTTAAATTGCCATATTGAAAAAATGTGTTTGAATGTCTCCTTGGTACCTTACTCAATGTCTCTGGTAAGACCAAACATGACTTGAATGCAAGGTTGGACTTGGTTAGTATGGGAATAAGAAAGGAATTGGGGCATAATGAAGGGAAAATGTACATTTCTACCTCTAGCGGCTTATACTTTGTCGATGAAGGAGAAAATGGAATTTTGTAAATTTATTCATGGCGTTAAAGTTCCAGAAGGGTACTCTTCCAACATTCAGAACCTCGTATCAATGAAAGACCTCAAGTTAAAAGGTCTTAAGTCTCATGATTGTCATATACTTATAGAAAATTTCTTGCCTATTGGAATACAGTCAATTCTACCTAAAAAAGTTCGAGGAACCATAACTAGGTTATGCTTCTTCTTCAAGGCAATTTGTAGCAAAGTGATTGACCCTGAGAAATTACCTGCATTACAAAGACATATTATTTTGACTTTGTGTGAGCTTGAAATGTATTTCCCACCTTTTTTTTTGACATAATGGGTCATCTAAGCATTCATCTTGTACGAGAGATACAACTATGTGTTGGAGAAACTCTTGATTTTTGTATCGAATACCTTACCGATGATATTATTGGGAATGAAGGTATTATTGGGAATGAAATATTGACTACAACAAAAACCGAATTGGAGCAAGCGCACTTATATGTTTTACATAATGCCGACGAGGTTGAGCTATATGTTGAAACACCCAAGGAGATGCTAAGGAAGTGTTACCCAAGTAAGAATGAAAATTGGATTTTCAAAGAGCATAACTGATGTTTCTTAAAGTGGCTAAAAAATCACATTGATGAGAAGCTGAATATAAATGCACATTCGATTTCCGAAAGATTGAAATGGTTAGCCAATGGTCCAAGCTTTTGTAACGCCCCGAAAAATACTCTTTATTTATTATGCGGAAAAGTGGGTAAATTTTTTTTTTAATGGTGATGTATAAAATTGCCTCCTTTTAAAAACCTTTCTTTTCCGGGACATCACTTTAACTAACAAATAACGCGGAAATCACAACCGGTTACCTAACGGTAACTGAAATGATACAACATTTCCTGAATATACATCTTTATAGATATAAAAGATCATAAGTACTTAATATACATATCCAACAAGAAAGGGCGGAAATATTAATCATCGCCAACAGACACTAAACAAAGACATGAACAAGCTGAAGCTGTCAGTGTTTCAAAAGTCACAAAATGATAAGCAACTCCTAGTGGCTAACTCCAAAGCTAGGGTGCTGCCTCTTCCTCAATTCATCATGCCCCCTCCTAGAACATCACAGACGGGTAGCTCCAAATCCGAGCAAGCTGACTATCTGACGAGAACACGTCCGAAAAGCAAGCAATAGAAAAAGAAGATAAATAGAGAGAGTAAGACATCTAATGAACATAAATTCATTGACGGCGTGGACTTACTCAGAATATTACACTCAGATATGAAAAACAGTTCACAATATATATATAACATATTACATTATAACTCATTAGTTGTTCTCGTAAACAATTATTCAATTTACATGAGTAATATAACCAAACTCATCAATTGTTCTTATAAACAATTATCTAATCAACCTATGTAATGTAAACAACACTTATTCCCATCAATATCATAATTCACCATTTATCAATATATCATTCATCGACAAGATGTCATGACTATAATTAAATAACACATAAGTGCGGATAGTCGTATAATA
>NC_032011.1:2933947-2935812 GCF_001865875.1 Lupinus angustifolius | reverse complement strand
CACATATATTATCTATCACCGACATTATAACCCACCATTTATCAATATAAACAATAATATATCAACATACATTTCATAAACGAATATTATAACCATAGTAATAATATGTGCATAATGTTGATGATGCACGATGTTTGTAACTCAAATGTGAGAATCCACTTCCACAAGTGCAATATATGCATGCTATGTCATGATCATCCACCTCACACCAATATCCCCTCAATAACCTAGTCGGAAAAAAATAAAGAGTACAAGTCCCATACCAAACCACTTTGTACGCACTCGAAATAACATATCCTCGCAAGGAATTAAAAATAGATCGATCGATTCCCTCAAGAACAGTCCTACCCGGACCTAGGTCGTACAAACGCTTTCTGGGCATCCCTCTCATTGATCTCGAATGCAATCTAGGGGTTGTTAGAGATTGTCTAGTTTGTCATGTGAGAACTGTCCGATCCAACAGGGTACCTCCCCAGGAATACAAGGGACTCGTCTCACCCAGACTCTCCCTCAAGACATTGTTGGCGAATCACCATCCAATCAGTGCCATCCCTGCTTACTTCACGGTGCTCTAAGTCATACCGTCAATTTCCTCTCCACTACTCCATTATTAACCATATGCATATGAACACTAACCGCAGTTAGATGATTAAATCTTTTAATCATTATTTACCATGCTCGACCCACCTTAAGTCATCTCCCTCAGGAATGCTTCTTGTGGGTCCCGATCTTACGTTAACACGTAATATAAAGGAAATACATCCCACCACTAAGACCATCTGAATACCTTGGACGGTCCCACACCAAGCCTCTTACGATCAGCCGATCTCGCTCCGTGGTATCCTGGGTTCCTTTCTGGGCAGTGCCCTAATTCACATCATAACTCAAAGGGTAACGTCCCTACCACTACGACTATCGCTGAATCACCTTGGACAGTCCCCGACCAAGCCACTTACGGTCAGACGATCTCACTCCGTGGTATCACGTATCCTTTTCTGGGCATCGCCCTAAATCATACATCATTCTCGGATTACTTTCTTTAAAATTAATTTCCGAGTTTGACTATTTAATTCCAAAATTACGGCGTTATACCAAAGTAGGTTATATCACATACCCATACTAGGGTTATTACATACTCAACCAATCAATCCAAATAGTCAAACACAATCACTGTCTCTCGCCCAAGCGAGGACCCTTCGCTCAAGCGAAAATTCAATCAACAATACCATTTTAAAACTGGGCATCTCTCGCTCAAGCGAGGCCCTCTCATCCAAGCGACAATTCATCTTTAAATCTCAATTAAACTTAAGCTTTCCTCGCCCAAGCGAGGCTCCTTCTCGCTCAAGCGAGACATCATTAAAATCCTGGAATTTTTTTTTCTTTTCGCCGAAGCGAAACTTTTACTCGCCCAAGCGAGAAAATTCTCAATTTTCTTCAAAATCCTGGGTATTTTTCGCCTAAGCGGGACCCTTGCTCGCCTAGGCGAGATTTGCTCGCCCAAGCGAGGATTGGTCGCCCGGGTGAGGAGTTCCAGAACCCAAAACTTCCCCTCGCCCAGTCCTCGCCCAAGCGAGACTGTGCTCGCCCAGGCGAGAGTTTCTCGCCCAAGCGACAGGGACTTGGACGGAATGCCAACTTTTGCCCTTTTCGACAACCGAAACACATTTAAACATGGTTTTTCAAACACCTGCACACAGAAAAGTTCTTAACAACATTCATGTACAATATTCAACACATTTCATCAACAATCATATATATTCAAAATATTACATCCAAACATAAAAATATTAGGTTTCTTAAAAACCCAAGTTAACTCAAAAACCTTTGAGATGGTTTAGGAGATTCGGGTGTCATATTCGGACACC
>NC_032011.1:2885758-2933847 GCF_001865875.1 Lupinus angustifolius | reverse complement strand
GTGAAAAATATTTAGAAAATAGGTATAGGTATATTCAGGGTCTATATTGACTCAAAATGAAATTACGAAGTCAACAGTGCGATCGGAATTCGATTCCGAGTTACGGAACTCAAAACCCACTTTTTGAGCCGTACAGGGTGGATTTCAGCCCCGACAGTGGTTCAGAATCGATTGTCTCCGAAAACTACCAAAATTTACCACAAAATAGGAAATAAAATTACAAGACTAAAACTCCACTAGAGTTTCGTCTAATTCTTTACCTAAAATTCCTAGAAATTCATTTTCTAATATATAATTAATAAAAATATTAATAAAATCTTATAATTCCAAATCGTAAAATTCGCGGTGTTACAGCTTTCATGTCTTATCCTACACTAGTTACCTAATTGATGGGTTCACATTTTATATGAAAAACAAGATGATCAAAGTAAAAGATAAAATAGTAGTGTGACTCTTGTTGCTCGAACTTTACACATGTCAAGTGCAAAAGATAGAAACCCAATATATGTGAACATGTCATACTTTGGAGTGATTGAGCGCATATGAGAATTGGATTATACAATGTTTAGGATACCGATTTTTTATTGTATGTGGGTTGATAACAATAATGGCTTCCGAGTTGATGAGTTAGAGTTCATGCAAGTGGATCTTAATATGTCAAGATATAAAGATGAGTAATTTATTCTAGCATCACAAGCTCAACAAGTATTCTATGTTAGTGATACAACTGATATAAAATGGTCCATTGTTCTTTTAACTAACAAAATAATCGTCAATAATATTGATGACCAAGAATATGAAGATATTGATGAAGATGATCCATTATTTTCGAATTCTCACAAGGCAAACTTCTCATATGTTATGTGCAATATATGTACATGTTTCACTATTTATATTATGTCTAATATGCACAAATAACATGTATTATATATGCACGAACATACGATTAACTAGATGATGCATCTCATGAATATGGTAGTTCAATTATGATGGCTTAAGAGACTAGCATCTAGGTTCACCTAACCTATACTCACTTACTAACTACGGCACACATCCCAGACTACTTAGGTTATAGAATCAATTTATCTCATAGTCTAGAGATGACCAAATGAGCATAAGACATGTTGATTGTTGAGCCAACTTCAAGCTTTGTTAGAAATTTGTCTTCATCAAAACATAGGTTAAGATAGGCTAGTGTTATTCTTGACACTTTGTACTTTCAATTCTTAGAGTAGTATATGTTTTTTGTTTTGAAATTATTAAGAATGCGATAATATTTTTAATATTATTATATTATAGGAAAGTAAATATACAGTGCAATCATCATAGGTAAAAGCTTAATGAAAAAAATGTTGTTTTGAAATTATCAAAAAATGGAATAGTAGATTTAATATTATTATATTATTATAATAAAGAAATGAAATATATAGTGTGAGAATACATAAAGGAGGGGACAAAATGAATGAAAAGTTATCATGTACCAATAAATTATGTTGTTGGAGTGTGAGAGAGTTGCTAATTCACAAAGAGATTCTTCAATTACTCTTATCAAACATATATATATATATAGTCATTTTTTAATAGACCAAACCATGGGTTTCTAATGGGTTGACTAACCTATTTTCACTTATATTTTAGGACATAAATACATGGATCAATATATAATTTAATAGTTATTTGGAAAATATTTTTTTTTTCATTTTTATATCATTTATCTCCCTTTACTATTTCCTTTACCACTTCTACTTTTGTTCCTTTGCAATTGTCTTTTTCAAAAACAATTATGTACTTATTTTTTTTAGAAAATAAAATCAACATTAATAATTTTTATAACCTTACAGTATCTAATTAATTAAAGATAATAAGGAGAAATGAATAATATAATTATTATAGAGAGACAAAATGACAAAACATTAATAAAAATGACATAAATTTAATACAAATATACATATTAATCATATTTGTGAATTGTGAGCTACAATATTATAAGACTGTTAAATAGAAATGAACGTAGTATAAAAATAGCTGTTAACATTAAGAGCATAATTAGAAAATTATGTATTGATATTTTATTAAAGTTATAAATGAAAAAGAATAGAAACATTTCTCTATCCCAATTATATAAATATAATAGAGAACAACAAGAGTATATATTATTTTTGTATTTAAATCTACTGGTGTCCAAAAAAATAAGGACTCCAATTAATCTGGAGACACTATCATAAAATTGGCAATATAAATACATTATGTTAAGACAATTTAAAAAAAAATATGTAAAGCTTTAATCAATAGTAAGTACAAAAGAAGGCTAAAATCATTATCTATTGATACACCATAAAAGTTTTGGGAAATTATACAAACTACTTCTTTCTATACATATAAAAATCATCCATAATTTATATATATGCTCCATATACACCCCAGTATTCCTATAAGAGAAATGAGATAAATATTTTAAATCTAAGATAATAAATATAATTAAATTAAATTTCAATAAGCTTGGGTGTAATTTACTCACATATTTATTATGATTTTTCTTAAGTGAGCATTTCTTCACTAATGATATCCTCTACCCTGCTATGAATTTTATCCTAGTCTCTATGCTTCCAAAGACCAATGAAGCATGTACAATGAAGGATATGAGACCTATTTCATGCTGCACAACAATTTATAAAATAATATACAAAATTCTCACTAAAAGATTAAGCAGAGGTATTGATCAAGTGGTGGATACTAGTCAATCTACTTTTGTGCTTGAGAAAGTCATCCATAATAATATCATTTTGGCTCAAGAATTGGTGAGGGGTTATAGCAGAAAAGGTATCTCTCCAAGATGCATGGTCCAAATGGATATCCAGAAAGCTTATGACATAGTGGAGTGGGATGCCCTTGAACACATTATGCTTGAAATTGGGTTCCCTCAACAATTTATTAGATGGACCATGATTTGTGTCAGGACAGTGTCATATAGATACTCAATTAATGGCAATCCATCTACTGTTTTACAAGTTAAAAGGGGTTTAAGACAATGTGACCCTTATCACCCATACTCTTCGTCCTAATCATGAAATACTTACACATAATCTTCCAAGAACTGAAAGAGGACCACAACTTCAATTTCCACCCAAAATGTGAGAAATTAAACATCACAAATTTGTGCTTTGCTGGTGACCTTCTTCTTTTCAGTAGAGGGGACCAACTTTCTGTTGAACTTCTCATGAAGAAATTCCCAGAATTTTCTAAAAGCACTAGTCTCAAAGCTAGCCATCAAAAATGTAAAGTTTATTTTGGGGGAGTGAACCAAACTCTACAACAAAGCATCACAAAAGCCGCAGGTTTCAGTATAGGTTCCTTGCCTTTTAAATATCTTGGTGTACCTCTCGTTAGTAGGAAACTCAATGTTAATCTCTATGCTCCACCGATTGAAAAAATCACTATTAGGTTGAATCACTAGAGCACCAAGCTTCTGAGTTATGCAGGCAGAACCCAACTCATCAAGAGTGTTCTGTTCTCCATTACCAACTACTGGATGCCGGTGTTCTCCTTGCCAAAAAAGATTCTGCACCACTTAGAAGCCAAATGCAGAACTTTCCTCTGGTTTAGAAAAGCTGAGGACTACAAGAAGGCCCATGTAGCTTTGGATCATTTATGTGACCCTAAGCAAGCTGATGGGATAAACCTCATTTCCCTTGGGGAGTGGAACATGGCAAACAGGGCAAAGTTGCTTTGGAACCTGGCCAGCTTTGGGTCAAGTGGATTCATACATATCATTTAAAAGGTGATGATGTTAGTGAATACCATCAAAGCCACAACTACTCCTGGCTATTTAGACACACATTCAAATACAAACTTGAGATTATGCAAACCACAAGTTGGTTGGATGCGTGCAATAGTGGCAGATTCAAGACTAGGACGACGTACTTGGAACTTAGAGGACCCGAGCTATGTGCTGGAAACGAATTTTCTATGGTAACACCGCAAGACCCAGAGCACATTTCACCCTATGGTTGGCCTGTCATGTTAGACTACCTACCAAAGATAGACTTCAAAAGTTTGGTATAGAAACAGATGGAAGGTGCATCTTCTGTGGAGACCCTGAAACTGTAGAACATCTATTTTTTACTTGCCCAAAACTAATGCTTGTTAGGTATCAGTGACAGAATACACCAAGAAGGGGGTTGAATAGGTGTCGTGATTCCCACTTACCGTTATTTGCATCAAAGTCTTATTCTGGAAAATTACTCAGTTAATCGATTAAAGCTATGACTTAATCGATTAAGTCGCACAGAATTAGCAGTTGCTGTCTGGCTCAATTACACAGCCAATTACAGATTATACAGAAATGATATCGCAGTTATATTTGAACACAAATGATCTTTATTTGTAGTAATACTATATTCAAAATATCACCTACAATAGGCAATTGAAAACTACTAAAAACAGTAAATAGACAAGGGAAAGAAACAGCCTGCAACAATGTTTTTATACTTGTTCGTTTCGTGGTCCACTGCAAAACTACATCCAGTCCTCCCCATCTGATCCGAGAGATTTTCTTCACTAAAATTGAAACCAATGTGTCTTACATACACACTTCCAATTACAAGACCTTGAACGCTACCTTCTTGAGTTCCCAGAACCTCTATCTTGGTTTGACCTTACCCAATCGCCTAGGAAAATCTTTCCTACGATCCAGCCCCAGCCAAGAGAATGCTCTAAACTCAAGACCTCCAAGTCTTGGTGAAGACTCTATGATCTTGTTGGTGGTACGACACCAAGAGACGATTTTCCTTGTTACACAAACAACACAAAAAACAGAGTAATGTGAAACATTAAAATAGCTCAAATATTACTAGAAAGAACAAGCTATAAACCCTATACAAATCTCACAATTACTATGAACATGTATAAGATCAAAATCATGAAGAACATATAATTTCTAGCCTTAAGAAATCTCTAAACAATAATGAAAGAATCATGTAAGAACAAGATAGGATGATGAACACATTTGATGATATGTAATAGATGACATGTTAATCCTAAGCATAATACTATCTCACTCTAATCTCATATGCAATTCTCTCTGCCTATATGACATACATTGAACATGAAAATACACAACTTAGCAATTCTAATATGAATGTATGAATGTATTAAATCGTATATGAAATATGTTGAAAATACAGTTTATATAGAAAAGTTGTTTTTCACCCAGTTAATCGATTATGTTGCTTGTTAATCGATTAACGGGCTGTTAGAGAGTAACTGAAATCCGTTTTTCAGTTATATGTTAAAACTGTTAAAAATTATTTTCGTGTTAATCGATTAAAGCTTCACTTAATCGATTAACTGACATATTTTCAGTTAAGATGTTAATTGGTAAACTTCCTATATGTTATGTTTATCAACTATACATGTTTTACCTTTATGTTATGCCTAAAATGCACAAATAATATGTATGATTAATGCATGAACATATAATAAATTAGATGGCATGTCTCATGTAAATAATATGATAGTTTTTAGACTTTGTCAGATTTGCATATAGGTTTACCTAATCTAGACTCAATAACTAAGACACATCTAAGACTCTAGTCTAGACATGAAACTCTTGAATCTTTGGCATGTTGATTTGTTGAGTTGTCTTTAAGCTTTCACTAAGTCCTTTGTCTTCATCAAAACATAGGCGAGCTTAAGTGCTCTTTTGACACATTGCATTTTCAATGCTATTTGGACTCATGTTCTTAATTGGATGAAACAGAATCACAACCCTGGAGGCTAACAAAGAGAACTTCAGTGGATTGTCCTACACACAAGAGGGAAAGGCATGAAGATAAAACTACTGAAAATGTTGTGGCTGAAACTATATATGCTATTTGGAATCTTAGGAACCAATGTATTTTTAAGGGTCAAGGTACTAGTCTAGACATTGAGAAATCAATTATTAGAGTAATTTGTGATACAACTAGCACTCATAAGGGTCTTAAATTGTATTGTGATAAAATTAGCTCAAACTGGTCCTAGTTTGTTTTTGCTTGTAAGATTTGTAACCTAGATCATTTGATCAGTGTCTACTTCCATGTTTTGGTAATAGATGTTTTCTTGCTCAAAAAAATACTTCTTAAATATCGATTGGCAAACTTGTATTCACACAAAAATGTCCTTGTCGAGTACTTGCTATAAAATTCTAATTTATAAATTCCATCTAAGAGGGAGTAAGTTCTAATTTATTCTTACATTGACCATTACTTGCTATAAAATTCTAATTTATAAACTGGACGAGTGAATAAATTATGATCTATTAACACCTTCTTAATTATAGTAATTACGAGACATAATCAGTGAATTATTATAGAGAAATTATAAAAGTCAAATCGACAAATAACTTAATGCAAATAGGCAAATTGTACTTGCATTTCTTAATGTATATGAAACAACCTTAAAAAATACTTAAAAATGAACAAAGAAAATATCAATAATCATATGATGACATACATATTCAGAAACTAATGAGCATTTATGATAAATGAATCATGTAATATTACATATTTAAGGTCTCCAAAGGATCTTGTCCTTGGGGGACTAGGAGAATTTAAAAAATATTTTTACTTATTAAATTAATAAAATAAACTTAAGTTCTTAATTTCATCTTCATTCTTCTTATCAACAGGCTTTCAATATTGAACTTTTCATCTTTATGCTGAAACCATCACCAATTCACCATAGCTGATGATCTACATCTTTAAACCTAGCACTTTAGCTAAAAACGATTTCATCCTTGATCTCAATTAGGTTGTTATTACTCTCAAAGTGTTGGTTTAGTAGTTAAAACTTTATTGGGTTCTATATAGATTAAATGATCAATTATTCAATTTTGGGGTGTAACATATTTTGGGAGATTGAACTATGCATCTCGAAAAAAATTAGTTCTTTACCCATAACACAATATGATACATTTGATTATACCCAAAAAAAAATTACTTTGTTATTGTCTATAGCCTATACAACTATATATGAACTATCTTTCTTCACCATCATGGACATCAACTCTAGGATGAGGACAAGGGAGAAATGAGGGAAGGACGCGGAGCGAGAGAGCACTCCACACTCTCAACCCATTTGAACTTGGTAAGTTTATATTGAGAAATGATTCATTTTTAAAATTTACATGCATAAACAAATTTGTATTTTTCAATTTTAACAATACAAACATAGTTTTTGATAAATTGAAATGTAACTTTGGACACATATTAGAAAACCCTTTTCTCCATCTAAGGGTTTTCAATGTATTAATTGCTTTAAGTTTTTATGTATTACGTTTTTTTTGTGTCTTGCATTTCTAATGCAACTTAGATTAAAAAAACCAACGGATGTTGGTTCAAGTGGTACATGTTTGGGTCTCATTAAGCAAAGTCTTGGGTTTGAGTCATGTGGATGGAAAAAATAACCGTTGGAAGAGTTAGTCACACATATTTGTAGATATTCCCGACTTGGACAAGATTATCTCAAGTGTGAGAATACATGTGGGAAACCAATAAATAAATAAAAAAAATAATAGACCCTGTATATATCATCAATACGATATTAATGATATCTTATGTTTTTTCGTTATCAATGATATCTTCTTTAACTTTTACTACCAGCGTTGGATTAATTATATGGCTGAAGCATTTAATTGGCTCTGTTCTCTTCCTGTTCATAAGTTAATTCATCTGCTAGTGAATATGGTGGGTTTTATAACTAGCCCCAGAAAGAAGCTAGGTGGCTTTTCTTATGATTGCCAATTTGCCATCATGAATGTTTGTGCATGAGAAAAGTCTTAGGTTTTCTAGGCAAATTCTTAAGGCCTATGCTCCTAACCCTACTCCAATTATGGTATTATCATTACTCACTTTGCTAAATAAAGAAACTCGGTTTCATAAAGCATTGATATGCTTTGATCTTTAAATTCGTTAACTTATTATTATCATCATTATTAATATATATTTTAAAAACTTTTAGGTGAAGGATCCTATGTGTTTGTAATTTGGTGTCTAATGATTTTAAGGATATTCATTAAAGCTAGTAGTTATTTAAACTATTAAAAAGCGAATTGATCTCTTTGTACTAAATATATATAAGAAGGTAATTGATCACTCAACAATAATTATAATGTTATTGTCAGGGTTTTATGAAGTTTCTACATTGCAATCTAAGAACAGGGATTAGAGATCAATCACATTAGTTAGAAATCAACAAGACATTGGTTTAATAGTATAAGACCCCTTGGATCCCTAATGTCAATGGTTGAATTCTTGAGAATGACTTTTGTTGGGAGAGACAACTACGAACCCTAAAAGAGATTAATTTCTTAGCAAAAAAATGTAAAAGGATACTTTTAATAGTATACAAAAATTACATTAGTTAGGAATATATATATATAAGTCATTATAATACTAAAGTGTAATATGTATACATTTTGTCAGCGTAAAGATCACACTTAGCATATTATATTGTTTACCCTTCATTTGTATTACTCTTTTTAAAGAGTTAATAATAATTAAACATGAAAGGTAAAAGATACAATAACAATGTATAAAATTATACACTATCATTACAAACATTTTTCTCAAATTACTAAATAAAGTGAAATAAATAAATAAATTGTTATCTATAGCATATGAGAAACATTCAAAATTTTCTTTTAGAAGAACTTTTAGGAGGGATCAAATTTATTCCTCTAGCTCACAACGTTCAATGTGTTTGCCAATATTTTTCACCAACATTTATGTATAATTTCCTCCTTGATTAAGTCTTTAAGTGTAGGACTTGATGCCGGGATATGCAGTTTTTAAAGAAAGTAATGTTAATTAAATACTTGAAATATTTTTATGATACACCATTTAAAATTATTTATTTTATTGTGACATGTAATATATGCCAAATACTTTTATATATGTATATGGATATTGTATCCTAAGAAGATGTAGTTATTTGAGGTGTACAAAGCAACATATTTTATAAAAAAAATAGGTATCATTAATTTGAAATAGAAGACTTAGTCAAGTTCCTCTCTTTAACATGTCATGTGGTTAAATAATGACCAAGCCAAAATTGAACTTTTTGAATATAATAAGATTACTTTAACTGGTTAATTTATCAGGTAGAAAATTTTAAATGATTCATTCAGGAATACATAAAATCATTGTAAAATAAAATTTTAGTGATGAGATATCAAATATAAACGTACAACTTACTTTGTCGGTTGTTCAAATTCTAGTGACACCTCTCCAATTTTCTCTCAATATTTTGATGAATGCAATCAAATAAATATCATTTATAAAGTTGGTACAGGATATTTTCAGGATCAAAACTATATGGGTTCCCAATTTAACTCTTGCACACCTAATTGTGTATACATGTCTTTATCCTAGACTCTTAGTTTCTACTTTTGTATCCATTCTTGACATGCTTTAAAAGAAGCAACATATATAGCTATAATAATAATTTAAAACCTGTAAATCCCTTCCAATTATATATTTGTTCTATCACATTTTAGTTGTTTCTTTAGGATAATGGGTACAACTTAAAATAATCATTGATGGTGTTAAATACAATATCATATAATATACTTTGACTAAAATGTCCCTACAAGTATCATTTGAAATCATCAATATTATTTTCATTTTCAAGAGAAGTAGTATGAATAATTAATATATGACAATATAAGAGCAAATGACAAACGAGGAAAATTATAGTTAATGCTTATTGATTTTCTAAATCAATAAATGATAATATGAAAAAGTGAAAAATATTAAAATGACCATTAAAGTAAGAGAAAATGAGATATGAAAAAACGACATTTTTTGAAGGAACATCCTGCATTTTAAAAAAGATTAATTCTTTATATGAAGAAATATTTTTAGTAGTATAAAAAAAAAATTGTTTCTTTCACTATTCCTACGATATATAAAACATTTGGAAGAAACGAAACAGTACAAATTTATAGCTGAATGATAACAACCTTCCTCAAAGCACTAATTAGCAATTGTAATGAAAGAATTATAACCATAAAATATGAGTATCCGGTTTTAAATTCAGTACAATTTTCTCCTACATATTCCTCATAATTCTTCTTGCAATTCTTATGTTTTACCACTCTTATTTTTAAACAAAAAATATACTCCGCACAATATATAATTTCTAAGCACATGCTAAACAAAATATTAGGTCAATTTAATTTCAGAGGCTCATTAAGTTATAATAAAAGCATATAGATCAAAGAACAATTGTAAGTATAATATCAAATTACCCATCAATAAATTCTCACTTCATCCTTCAAACTCATAGATCATGCCTCTGTTGTTGCCAAAAGCTCATAGATAATGTCGAGATGCATCATTCTTTAAATATAAATATTTTTCTAACAATTACCAAAACAAAAACTTTTTCAACATCATATAGCATCTGATATGTTTTATATTAAATTAATATAGTTCATGTCTTATGAGTTGTCACGCCCCAACCTCACACAAATAACAATAAATAAAAAAGATTAATAATAATAAAGATTAAAAAAATTAATTGATATATCATATTTTTATTGACACAAAATAATGTATGAAATAATATCAGACATAACATCTCTTTTATTGAATAGTAGATGGTCCAGCCATTGCAATTATTTGTTCTGTTATTGATTTGAGAGGATTAAATTTGACAAGATAAATGTAGAAAATGAACAAATAAAGGACAACTATTTTCTCTTTTTGAGTTGACTTGTATTAATTTACTATAGTGACTTTAAATTTATCGAAGTGGGCGCATTTCAATTTTATACCTTTGTACTTCTTTTATAAGTCATGAATGAAGTAAAATACTACTAACTACAACCATTTAGTCCAAGAGCTTCATTAACTATATAAAGAAAAAATCACATCGATGTCTAATAGAAATGTTTTTTTAACATCAATACTAATAACTGTATGTGTTGTTCATTAATCATAAAACATTTTTCTCTCTGACATTGTTCACCAAATAGAACAGAATGACTTATTTATATAATAAATTGAACAACAATTAATGCTATATATTTATATATACTTGCATTCACTGGTTTTTATTTTGCTCTCTCTCTATGTCATTTTACTGTTCCAAAACATCACATTGTCTCGAGTTTGTATATGGTGTCAACCTCTACATGCACAAAAATCATTCCAAATAAAATGTTGGCATAGAGTCTAAATATGTAATTGTCCATCTTAATAAGTATATTTCCGATGAATCTAATACTTGACATTTTAAGCTATCTGATAATCTATAAGTAAGTATTATCTCCAATAATTGAGAGAGAAGTATTACGAAACAAAAGGGAAAATAACATTGAAGCCTTTTATTTACTATGAAAGTTCTTAAAATCAAAAGGAAAAATAAGAACTCTCATTTTCTAAAGAAAATCTTTATTCAAAATTTAAAGAGAGATTTATATTCGAAATCTAAAAACTCTTATACTATTATATATTAAACTCTATTTAAAAAGTGTCACGTTTTTTTTTTTACATAAAAGAGTCATGTTTGGATGACATTATAACAAATAAAAAACTGTCATATATTTGTTTTCTTCTTCTCCTTCCCTTACAAATCATCACCCTCAGCTCATATTCTTAATTTCTACACTGCTTACCCTATCTTTCTGTCTCCTCATTATAGAATCTCAGTTGGGTTTTTTATTTTATTTTTTAAATACATCAGATCATATATACATTTTGCATAATAAATATGAGATAATCATTCTCTTTCCTGAAAAGACATCTACTACACATGTTAATAAAAAGAATAAAGTCTAATCATGAGTGTGTGTTTAATTGTCTCTTTCTTTAATATTTAACATTTTGCGTGGACATGTTTTCATCATTCTCTACAAGACTACAACATATAATTAATATCCGAACTCTCCAAAGTTCAAACTCATCATAAAATTTAATTTATAGTTAATTTCTGGGTCCCCTTCATCATCATAATGAATAATAAGACATAAATGAATATCCAATAAAAACAGGTATAGCTAATAACGCGTCTGGGAACAATTAAAAACGTTAGGTTAAACGCTGTGTTGTGTTTCCCAACTGCATGCATGGCTTCTAATTGTTATATTGTGTGTGACTACTGCCATGAATGTATTGTACAAAGCTTTCTCTGTTAACAGCTACTCCACAACCAACATTTCATGCATACTATCTCTACAACCATAATAAACTCCTTAATAAGGAGTCATAAAATATTCTGATAGTTAGGACGAAGAGTTTAAGAAATTGAGTGAAGAAGATTGTGAGTTCAAATTTTATTTACAAAATATTAACATACTAACATTTGCTTATAAAAAACCGATTAATGTTTTTGTTGGTTGATCAATCATTGATTTAATAGTCGGATATGAATATGATGCAAATCTTGTAGAAAAAGAAACAAAATATAAATCTCTTGTGAGAAACAATTTTGTGCTCACAAATACATAATCCCTATTATTTAACCCTTATTGGATCTAGTTGGGACGGTCCCAAATAGCTCTAATCCAGTACAAACCTATTTGGACTAGATGAGTTAATGACATGAGGCTATAGTGATAGGAATAGGATGACTTATCCTAAAATGATTATGTCTTTATATTTCTAATCAATTAACTTTTTTCATGTAATATAAAAATATTATTTTGTGTTTAAAAATTTTCTTTTTAATTCGGCTACATTTTTTCATTGGACCTTAATATAAAATTAGAACTGAAATATTGACAAATGATCTATGTCATATCTAAAATTAGTATATAGTGCTTTGAATATAGTAGAAATTTGTTTTGTAAGTATTAGGGGTAAGCAGGGCTCGAACCTACTCACTCATCTGGCATGACCCAATCATGATTTGGTCCGAAAAAGGTCGGGTCTGATCGGGTTTATGGCCGAGTTTGGGTTCAATATTTAGGGTCGGGTAGGCACCAAGCATGACCCGATCTCTCCCGTCTCAGGGTCACTCGCTCATCATGTTTGTATGTGTTTCTACTCAAATTTGTATAGAGTAATGATACCCTTTTGGTCGAAAGTATCATCTATTCTTTAATTTTTCCATAATATTCATGATTAATAATATATATATACACATATATCATTTTATATATCAAACTACATATTCATAATAACAAATAATATTGAGAAGTCTTTATCTAAAATGAGTATGCATTATATTTAATCGAGCATAGGGTTGGGTCGAGTTTAAAGACTGACCTGATCGCTATTTAGTGTCGGGTTAGCTTCGGGTCTAGGGTCGGGTTCGAGTTCAAAAAAATGACCCAACCAATATTTAGAACTGGGTAAAAACAAGTCTTAACCCATCCCAACCCGACCCAAACTAATTAGTTGTACTTTGCATTTTATTTTAATAAAAAATCACTGATAAGCATTTTATACATTTTATTGTGAATCAGCATTGATGTTGATGGTCTTTCCAAAATGTAAATATGACATAAATACCTCACCAATTTCGGATATCATACGTCATAATTTATTTATGACATGCTTGACATTGAAATAGGACTATCTTCCCTCCATCTAATATAAACAAAAGATTATTCTTTAGATGTAATATTTATGTATTGGTAGTATAAAAATTTATATATATTTATTGTATCATTTATTTATTTTTATTTTGAAAAGTCAATTATAATTAAATATAAATAATAAACAATGATATAACACTAGGTAGAATTCATACATTATGAACGCATATTTATTTTTACTATTATTCCTTTACAAACTTCATGTCCACGTTGGTGGGGTGCATGTGATGTGGTGGACCTTGCCAGGCCCATTATACTTGATTAAACTATAGTGCAATGGAATAGAAGTTTAGGTTTGATTTGTTTAAAAAGTTCTAAAAAATAAACTTCTTTATTTAATATTTATTTATCTAATAAAATTTATGCATTGATCTTCCTGATTCCTCATTCTTTTTTATATTGTCATATATTTTCACGCAACTGTTTTTCAAAATTAATAAATTGTATTATTTTTGGACATAAAGAGCTCTCTCATTTAAAATAAATATGAAAGATTTATGTGATTTAATATGATTATCAAGATTCATTCTCTTTCA
Source organism: Lupinus angustifolius (assembly GCF_001865875.1). Taxonomy (NCBI): domain Eukaryota; kingdom Viridiplantae; phylum Streptophyta; class Magnoliopsida; order Fabales; family Fabaceae; genus Lupinus; species Lupinus angustifolius. Next base: position 2,919,729 of record NC_032011.1, on the reverse strand, counting down.
AGCATTTGTGTTCTTATTTAGAATGAAATATTAGTAGTTAACTAATAATTATATTTAGCATTTACAGGCACTATTATTGCAAAAACTTGTGATTTAACTAAAAAATAACATTGATAATAAATAAATAATAAGCATACAAATATATTAATTAATATTTTTTATAAATGTGTGACTTAATTATACTTACTATTTGTCTAGTTTAAAAAATAAAATTGGTCTCCCTCAATTTTTTTATCATTACACTTACCTCTTTTGACATTAACAAACCAATAACATTTCACTAAGTCTCCCACTTTTTTAGTCATGTGATGTAATTTCCCAAAAAAAATGGAATTTCAATGTAAATTAAAGTCTACTATAAAATTGAATTAATTTGTTTTTAACCCAAAAAAAATAAACTCATATTCCTTCATTCAAAGTCACTATAATAAGGGTTTAAATGTGTGAGGGATAAAAACTAATAAAAACATTTTGAGGGATAAAAATATATGGGAATTTTAGATATAATAGGTAATTAACAGTATTAATACTGATGTGTGAGTTTTATAAGTATGTTAAGTCTGTTTTGTAGAAAATATGAATAGCTTTAAGTTCATAAAAACAAAATTATGATCTAATACAAATGTGTTAAATATGAATATTCTGATGAGTAATTGTGGTGTGGTGTATGCCCTTAATCCATATCCAACTACCTTTAACTCAAACCAATCCAACACATAATTCAAACCCAAATTATAATTTCGTCCAACCCAATCTGCAATCCAACTCAACTGGTAAAGAATCTTAACATAAGTATCTGGCTTGCATTTTAAATAAAGCCAATTCTACCCACATTCCAAATTGCGGGGATTATATCGTTTGTCTCACGATATTGTGTACTACTTTATGAATGATAGTATGTAATTGGTTAGAAAAATATTTAATAATTAATTTTTTAGTTTAAATATATTTTTTTCAACCAATCGTATCTTATGGCATATGAAGTTGTACAAATTTGGAACAGAAGATATACTCTCATAAGATTGTGGATGCTACTTTTAACCCTCCAATTTCATTTTAACACCTACCCACGATCCTCGTTGTTGTCGCAACTATTTGAAGGTTATTTATGAACACTTTTGGTTGTACACAACGTATAAGCCAAAACTCAAGACAGAAAAAGGAAAAGAAAAATATCCATGGAAGGAAGAAAAGACTCTCCCACGTGTGAGATTACGTAGTTTGGAATATATCTAAAGTGTTAGAATAAAGATTTATACACATGATTATATTATCTATTATTTATTTGTATTACTTTTTTGAAGTGTTGGGTTTATTCAAGTGTGAAGTCTCACATTGGACATGTGGGAGGAGTGAAAGGGTTTATAAGAAAGAAAGACTCATGGAACTAATACCTTAAGGTTTTGGTTCAAGATGTGTTATCTCACTTGTGACTCTTCACTCCTCGATCGTAGTGGTATGGTCTAATAAGTGGTATCATCGACGATGATTCGGCTGAGACTGGTGGGTGGACTCAAGAGGAAGTGGACCAGAAAGTGTGTAGTATCCACACTTCAAATGTAATTCCGTAGTTAAACTTGTAGTTGCAATATTATGTTTTTATAGATGTGGACAATCCTAACTTGTATTGTCACATGTTTTATAATTATCTACATTCTTTATCCTTCTTGTTGCAATCACCTATCTGAGGTGGTTTTCCACTCTAAATATTAGAGTATATCAATATAAACTATGAAATGTGATGAATGGTTGCGATTTTTATACATTACTTAATAAATTTAAAGCGCAAATTTTACTTTAGACAAGTTTTACCCTTTTAAAGAAAATTGTGAGACACCCACTTAATAATTATTGTGTGGTTAATGTAAATGCTCTGAGGTGCTTATTTTGATTCATCTTCTTTATGTCGGTGCTAGTTTCTCCATTTTATTTTACAATCCCAAAACCCGGTTTGATGTATTGATAGGATCATTTACTTGAACTTAAATCTGATTTGATCATGTCCCAATAATACTCCACATCAAGTCTAGTTAAAAGAAAAATAGTTAAGTGTATGAGATTCTCATCCCTATAACAAAGAGATTGTTTCAAAGATTTGAACTTATGATCTTGTGATCATGTGACAACAACTTTACCATTGCGTCAAACTCACTTTCTAAAAAGGGCACAATGCATAATTAAACCAATATTTTCATATAATGTATTTTCATTAGAAATCAATACATAATTAAACCATAGAACTAAAAAGTAGAACCTTAAAAATAGAAAACAACAATCTTTGTTGGACACGAAATGGAAATGCTAACAAGGGCCCTCTTTAAAGGAGGAGGCCAAACTGATTATATTTTTATTTTTAAATATTTTTAAGTTTGATTTTTTTGGATGTGCAATGATATATTCATTATATTTTTTGAATTTTTAAGTATAAACACCAAACCTATTGTATCACGTCTTTCAATAATATTAAGTACCAAAAAAATGTCTTTCAATAATAACTCATCAACATATCATATATCATATATGTATCGTATAGTCTTAAATATATATCATTGCTTCATAGGTAATCAATATCACCAACATGGACTAGCCTAACCTTGCATATATCCTCATTACTCTGTACCTCAGTCATGCTGATAAAAAACTAATGGCCTTGGAAAGGGCAGAGGGAAGCCCATATCAAAGGAAGATAACCAACAATGTCATTTAAACAGCTTTACATTTACCCAAGCTTACTCTCATGTAATAAAAACCTTCAAATCATAATTATAGAAAATGTTCCACATCAATCCTAAAGAAAATAATTGAATTAGACAAGTAATAGTAACGGTCTACCCACATGTCCAGACCTGTAAGTTACCTCCCCTCTATATATTCTAAATCATGCTTAGCTGAGAGAAAGTAATCGACTAAGACCAGTTAAGATCTGTTTGTGAGTTGGTTAGTGGAGAGAAATAGATGGAATGGAAAGCTTCAGAGCCATGAAATACACTTATGAGATGACTCTCAAGCTTTCGATTTTCTTTGCGTCTCATCTGAAAACTAACTCGCAAGTAGACCACTGTTTATCCGCCATTCACCAAAAGATAAAGTACATATCCATGTGCTCAAGAGGACTAACTCCATGACATCAAATTATTGTTAATGTAAATAAATCTTCATTTCTGTACTTTCTGATTTCTGATCAACATGTCCAGACCTATGGAAGAGAATTAAATCCTCTTGAAGAGAAGTCCCAAAACAACCATGATCAATTTACCAATAATCTCCACAAGAGCAACCACCATCTTTGAAATGGTGAAAACGATTTGTGTCTCTTACAAATATTTCTCTTCCTTCCAAACTGCTTATAAATTTAATAGCAGCGTGGCAGTCGTCGCAGATTCTGAGGTTCTTAATCACTTGAAGAGACTCTCCTGGACTTGTGTTGAGTAGTCCTAATGCTACTGCCAGCTTCTCACTGTGCCCACACAATATCTCTTCCTTATCTTGTTCCTCAACATCTTGCAACACAAAGCTAGTCTTGGGAAGGTAACCGGACTTCTTCATCTTCATGGTCAATTCATCCAACTTCTCCAAAATCTCTTTCATTTGTGGATGTGATTTGTCACCGGCAAGAAGCGTGTGCACTTTGCGTCCGACCTCGATCCAACTGTAGCCAGGGTTTTTCCTCAAACCCTTATTCTTCATCACATCACGAATTCTATTTACTTCATCCCACATACTCTTCGAAGCGTAGATGTTGGACAAAAGAATGTAGTTCCCAGGGTTGTCTGGTTCTAACAGGAAAAGCTTCTTTGCAGCAATCTCACCTAAATTCAAATTATGGTGAACTCTGCAAGAACTTAGCAAGGCTCCCCAAATACAAGCATCGGGTTCATATGGCATTTCCTTGATGATAGAATAAGCTTCTTCAAGTTTTCCTACACGGCTGAGAAGTGTTACCATGCAAGCATAATGTTCCATTTTAGCTTCCATACCGTGTTCTTTGGACATGCTATTAAAATACTGCCATCCCTCTTCAGTTAAGCCATTTTGGGCGCATGCCGATAACACACATGTAAAAGTAATTCTGTCAGGCTTCTTGCCCCTCTGCAGCATCATATGAAACATCTCAATTGTTTCCTTTGCCCTTCCATGCATTGAATATCCACTCATGACAGCATTCCAAGAAACCAAATTTGGGGCCGACATTATATCAAAACAACGCCGAGATAATTGGATTCTACCACACTTGGCATACATATCTATTAATGCACTACCTACATATACATCATCAAAAAGTCCCTTTCTAAGGGAAAAGCAATGGATTTCCTTTCCGTGCATTAATGCTGAAATATTCCCACAAGCGGGAATTAAGCTTGGGATTGTTACAGCATTAGGCTCCACACCGTCAGCCTGCATCTTTCTAAAAAACTCTAAAGCTTCCATGTCTTTCCCATTCTGGGAGCAGCTGGCTATCATTGATGTCCAGGTCACCACATTCAATTCCATTCCTTCGTCCTTGAACTGCTCGAATACCTCCAGTGCAGTATCAACTAGACCGTTACGTGATAAACCAGTTAAAAAAGCATTTAAAAAACATATTTCTGTTTGATCTGCTTCATCGAACACCTGAGACATCTCAAATGCACAGCCACATTTTCCATACATGTCAAGAAGTGAATTGACCACAAACTTGTCTAATTCCAGGCCCTGCTTGATCACATAACCATGAACTTGTGCACCCATTACCGCATCCTCCAATTGCCCTATAGCAGGAAGAATACATGACAGAGTAGTCCCTTCAGGCGAAAACCCTTCCAATAACATCATCTGAAACAGCATCACTGCCTCAACATATGAACCATAACTACTAAACCCAGCAATCATGCCATTCCACGACACCAAATTCGGCTCTACACCCTCATTTCTCATCTCAGAAAAAAGCTTTTTTGCCTTGTCAACAAGCCCCCGGCGCGAATACCCCGAGATCATAGCACTCCAAGCAACAACATCCCTCTCAGGCATTCTATCAAACAGTTTATGTGCATCCACAATCTGGTCACATTTCAAGTACATATGCACCAAAGAAGACATCACAACCGAATCCGAACCATACCCAGATACAGAAACAAACCCATGAACCTGTTTCCCAGTTTTCAAGGCTTGCAACGCAGCACAAGCCTTGATAGCACTAGGGATTAAATAGCCATCTGGGACAAGATCATGAGAACCCAATTGAGAGAAAATTCGTAGGACATGATGGTAAAGATTGGATCTTGTGAAGGAGTGGATAACAGAGGAGAAAGTGAACAAAGAGGGTTGAGGAAGAGAGTGAAAAATGTGGTTGATTTCGGGGAAACAGAGGTTGTTGGAATAGATAGAAAGGAGCCTTTTGGAGAGATGGGAATCTGAAAAAAGATTGAGTTTGAGGATGTGGGCATGGGCTTGTCGTGCCTGGAAGAGAGTGACAGTGGTGGAGTTCAGGCATTGGGAGATGATGTTGTAGAACATAGAGAAAGGTTTTGATGCTAATGTCTAAACTATTGTTGTTTGTCTCATTGGTTCCCGGTGGAAATTAAGAGGAGAATATTGAAAGGGTCAGTGACGAGCTAGTGGTGCTATCTACTAAGCTTCAAATGATGAGTGTTCAGTTCTATTACTTTTTGTTTTTAACATTTTTCTTTTATTTATGTGTTAATATATAACTAATTTATGATAAAAATGATACCGTTAAAATACCAGCAATGGATGTCCATAAAAATAGTTAATGAGTGAAAACGGGTATCATAATACCCGTTCCATGGTACCACATATTTATAAATTTATTTTTTAATTAAAATTTTTATATATATTACATTTTTATAATTATATATTATCTATTTTTGTATTTTGTTATAATAAATTTTAGTGAGTGTAATATATATATTATCTATTTTTGTATTTTGTTATAATGAATTTTAGTGAATGTAATATACGATAAATTTAACATGTATATAAATTTTATTATTCATGTAACAATTATTTTATATGTATTAATTATAATAAAATATATAAATTTATATTAAAACTTTAAAACCCGTGGGTACCACAAATACCTGCTATCCGTGCAGGTACCTGTAAATAGTATGGGTAACGTGTCCGTTTTACCTCGTTTCCATTCGTAGGAGAGTTCAACATTAGGGAGAAGTTCATTTCACTATTTATCATTCTCAAAATCTAGTGTAATTGAGTTCAACATTAGCACATCATATATTATTTATTTATATTATTTTTTGTTTGAGAGTTAATATTGATTAACAAATTAATGGTGGATGATTGCAGTGTAAAAACTCTTACACCAATATTACATATTAAATTATTTAAATAAATTTCTCATACAAATTCATTAAATGAATATAATGATGTCAACCCTCATCATATTCAAATAATTATATTTATATATTTGAAGTAATGATAAAAATTCAAATGCTCACTTGTCCTCACCAATTCAGCATTCGTGTCCTTCATTTTTATACGTGTAGATAGAGGCCTAAACTTACATGCATGGTGATACCCAATGCATAATACTCACCTCAAAGTTCAACTCCTTACTAAAAATCCTTCAAGATAAAGATATATATAGATGCATGCATACTATAAAAGTTATAAAGAAAGTATAAAGAAACTTCCAATATACATTAAATAAATAGTGACACTTTACTTCACACTTAAGTGTTTGATGAGTTTTGAGTCTTTTGATTATTGTATTTTCTCACAAAGTTGTTGGCAGCACAGAAAGAAAGAAAGCATCCAAAATGGTGATTACATCCACTGTTAAAGAACCAGAAGAACAAGGACAGAGTTTACACTGCACTTTTGCTTCCAGATATGTTCGTGATCCTGTTCCTAAGTAAGTTACATTCTTTCTTATAAACTTGACACTTCATTTGTGGTTGAGAAGGATGGATCTTAATATATGAGTTTTGATGAATTCATCTTTTTAAATTTGGATTAAAAATTAGTTTTTGTTGAATGAATATTGTTTGAGTGTGTTATTCAAACTTAACTTTAGAATGTTGAATGTTGTACTCATAAGTTCTTTAATTTTTGTAATCATTTATCTCTTCTTAAAAAAAACACTAGTCTGATCTATTCCTTTTTAGAATGGAGATATCACAATAGTAGAGATTTATAGCGTCGTTTAATTCATGTAATCAATATCTAATCAATATCTGGTTGCTCTTGATCTTCTAAGAGTAGTATTTGAAAACTTTGTTTCACTTCACACATAAAATAATATTTTGTTCAATACTGAATTTACTAACCTATTGGGAAAAAAAGGTTCTACACTTCAAATCAGTTTTGAAGGTGGCAAAAGTAGTATTCCAAACAAGATTCTTGTGTGTTTGTTTGTATTACCCATGAATTGGACTCCTCTCTCGAGTACTGGACTTTCTAGTACTGAAATGTAAGAGGAAATAGGATAATACTAGTCTCTCCAGTACTAGAGAGGATCTGAACCGATTATGCATGGTGTAGGTTCAAGATGCCAGGGAAGTCAATACCAAAGGATGCAGCATATCAGATAATAAATGATGAATTGATGCTAGATGGTGCACCAAGGCTCAACTTGGCTTCCTTTGTGACCACTTGGATGGAGCCTGAGTGTGACAAACTCATCATGGATTCCCTTAACAAGAACTATGTTGACATGGATGAGTACCCTGTCACTACTGAACTTCAGGTCTTTTCTTCTTTCACTAAATTCCAAAAATTTTGGGTCTTTCTAGCTCTGTTTCATTTGTAAATGGTTGAAGTGTGTTTAGGTTTTTGTTTAACTTATTGAATAAGTGTTAGTCAATGTTTGAATAGGATGAATGCTGAAATAGCTTATTTATTTATTTATTTTGATATATGATTAGGAGATGTGATAAAGTTGAGGAAAAAAAAGTTTTTATGAGGAAAAACAATTTAATTCATTTTTCTCATTTCACCTAATATTATTTATCTAAATAAATAACTATTTTTTACAATAGACTCTGATTTTTTTACTAATAAAATAGATTATCTTAAGATGACTTTCACAAAGCATATATAAATATAAAATTGATATTTTATATTCAATTATAACCATAAAATCAATTGCTCAAAACAATCTATTTTTTCTAGCTAATCCGTTCTTGTTATTTTGGGATTTTGATTTGTGCACTTTAAGCAAGCAAAAATGTATTTTACATCAGCACTTTTTATTTAATTGCATGTGCATGCATGTCATATTTATTCTTCCCTACTTTCTTTACTGAAATTGTCATTCTTTAGTTTCCATTTTGGAGAAAAGGAAAATTTCAAAGAAAATGTGGTATAATATATACATTATACAACATAATTTTGTTTTTATGGCATCTTCCTCTCTAAAATTGGTATTTTTATGGTTAACTATTCCGATAATTGAAAAATATTATTATATGAAGTCATATATAGCCTAAGATTAGAATGGAAGTGGGATACCAAAACAATATATTAAGCTCAAGTTTCATGTTACAACTTGTACTAATTATATTGTCCAAACTCGTTAACAAATCTTTTGTGATATTATGTGTTGTATTGTCATAGTCTAAAAAGAGTCAGAGTGGATTAGTGTAATTGAAAAGTCATTGGATAACTGTTTTATATCTGAAGTACACAAGTAAAATTTGAAGATTGATATTATAATTGGATCCTTTTGTGACTAGTTCAAAACTGAGAGAGTGACTAGTATCATTTGTTCAATTTGCAGAACCGGTGTGTTAATATGATAGCACACCTATTCCATGCTCCGATCGAAGAAGATGAGTGCGCCGTAGGTGTTGGAACTGTGGGATCATCAGAGGCAATAATGTTAGCAGGTCTAGCTTTTAAAAGGAAATGGCAGACAAAGAGAAAATCAGAAGGCAAACCATATGATAAGCCAAACATAGTTACTGGGGCTAATGTGCAGGTAGGGTGGGTCACAAATATTGTTTATCAATGCTATAAATTAATTATGTTGATCAATTTAAATTTGTGTTAAATGCATGCTCATATCATAGGAAACATGTACCTGTATATAAAGTTTGAAATATAGTAGACTCAAAATGGTTAAGTCATTTATGTGCCTGGTTTTGAGGCTTCATGATAGAGCATAATCTTATATATGATTTAGTTAGTCTGATAAAAAAGTAAAGGGTTTGATCCTAGACGTTGGCAGACATGCACCTCGAAATATATTAGCTTCTTACTCATATGGTGAGAGGATATCCTTTGAAAAAAATGTACCAAAAAACGGACCTTATTTATATATGGTAAAGATGTAATGAACTTCATGATCTCACTCACATTTTAGTTCAGTAACATGTTCATTGTAGGCATCAATGTTTGATGTTCTTTGAGTATGCAACACAGGTTTGTTGGGAAAAATTTGCAAGGTACTTTGAGGTTGAGCTGAAGGAAGTGAAACTTGCAGAGGGATACTATGTGATGGACCCTGCGAAAGCAGTTGAAATGGTGGACGAGAACACGATATGTGTTGCAGCCATTTTGGGGTCAACACTGACTGGGGAGTTTGAGGATGTGAAGCTTCTCAATGAACTTCTTACTAAGAAGAACAATGAGACAGGATGGAATATACCAATTCATGTTGATGCTGCAAGTGGAGGATTTGTTGCTCCATTTCTCTACCCTGATTTGGAGTGGGATTTCCGCGTGCCACTAGTGAAGAGCATCAACGTTAGCGGTCATAAGTACGGTCTTGTGTATCCCGGTGTTGGTTGGGTTGTCTGGAGGAGCAAAGATGACTTGCCTGATGAACTTGTTTTTCACATAAACTATCTCGGTTCTGATCAACCTACTTTCACCCTTAATTTCTCCAAAGGTAATATATGAGCTTACGATTTCGGATTATATGTTATGCACATCTTTGTATCACTAGGCTTTTTAGTTGTTGTTATAGTCTTTGTTTTAGTTTAGAATGTTAATTAGTGTCTGATTGAATAATGCCTTCCTTCTCAAGATAGAATTATCTTTTGTTGAAAATTGCAGTGAAAGTTTGCACTTTATAATTTTGAACACAATTGGTTGCAAACTATTTATGTGAGGAAAACTATGTTTCAGAGGGTCATTGTGTACATTAGATAGTAGTTTTAAAGTTAAAATGTCACATCAAAATTGAGCATACTAATTACTAAAGGATATCTTCTTGCAGAAGAAATTGTGTCTAACCCATCAATTTTATCTGGTCTATTCTTGACATACATGTACATGTAATTTTGTTTCTATTGCTCATAAGTCACTATCATGCAAAAAAAAAAAAAAAACTTTTGCAATCATTAGAATGTTATGTTTTTTTGCTCTTAATTTTTATTTGTATTTCTCGTGACAGGATCTAGTCAAATTATTGCTCAATATTACCAGTTTATACGGCTTGGCTTTGAGGTAATTATGTTATCACCTTCATGCTCAATCTTAACAATAAGCATGTGATTGGTGAGTTGGGATCCTCTCCATTAATGGAGAGGTAAGTGCATCAAAAAATAAAGAAAAACACAATCTCCAATGACACATTTACTCTTCTAATCATAATGAAATGACATTATTATCATTAAAAATAAAGGAAAATATATGTATTTATCTCTCCATTAATGAAGAGATCCTTATTAGTGTTTGGTTTATTTTAGATTAATGAAGATAGAGAAATTCCACTTCTCCAAGAAAAAAATAGACTTTTCTTTTATATCATTCCTTTTTATTTTTCTGTTTCTAAACTTTTTATATGGGCTAACATAGCTACAGTATTTCAATTATAAATATATGATATGATATAGGAGCTCCCCAGCAAACCTTACACTAGCTAAGAAAATAAATTGAGTTGCTTGATTTAAAATAGATAACATGAAGTTTATGATAAGAATGGTTTTCATCAAAGTTATAACCATTAACATGTATGAAAGTATTAGTCTAAAAGGCAAGCACTCAAGGGTAAACCAACATTAATATCCTTACATAATTTACTAATGTCTCAGTGTTCTAGGTTGTTTCTCCAATTTCTCAAATTCTAATAAACATGTCCTAGAAGACAATATTTAATTACTTTCAAAATTCACTCAAACAGTTACCACAATTAAACTGTTAAACCAAAATTTAGAAATAACACAATTTTAATTATGGGAAAATATGACGAATGTGATCAGTCAAAACCATAATATTGTGGATACATGGTACAAATGACCTAAACATAAATGCACCAATGTTTGCTTCATTGTATATATATATATATATATATCATGTGTGTGTAATATTTATGTACTATCAATGTAAAGATTTATACACAGTCAGTATATTGTTCATTATTCATTTGTATTACTTTTTTGAATAGTTAATGATGATAAAACATGAATAGTGGATAATGCTGACAGTGTACGAGTTAATACATTTTTTCCTATATATACTACAAGAGTGTAATGGCGAAGCAGCAATGACAGTGTAAAGATTTATGCACAGTGTGTATCATCCACCATTCATTTGTATTATATTTATTTTAGATTTAATGATATTAAAAAATGAATGATGCATCAAGTGCAAAAAATTCTTAAACGTGTATAGATCTTTTTCTCATATTACAAGTGACCATACATTCAATTCAATTTATTACTTTACTGACATATTTTTCTTATACACATGGTTACTTCTCCTTTCTTGTAAACACAAGGGTTATAAAAGCGTCATGGAAAATTGCTTGGAGAATGCAAGAGTACTAAAGGAAGGAATAGAGAAACTAGGAAGGTTCAACATTCTCTCCAAGGACATAGGTGTGCCTCTAGTAGCCTTCTCTTTAAAAGAAAGTACCCAACACACAGTGTTTGAGGTTGCTGATCATCTAAGAAAATATGGATGGATAGTTCCAGCTTACACAATGCCACCGGATGCGCAAAACATCGCGGTGCTTCGCGTGGTAATCCGGGAAGATTTCAGCCATAGCTTGGCTGAGAGGCTTGTTTCTGACATAGAGAAAGTTGTGAAGCTCTTGGACACACTTCCTAGCCCTCTTTCAACCAAAGCTGCACATATCACTGCTATTACTAATGAGATAAGTGATGAGAAGGTTGGAAATAGTGCAATAGAGACTCAAAAAGAGATTGCCAAATATTGGAAGAGGCTTGTGGATGGTAAGAGAGTTGGAGCATGCTAATTGTTATCAAATCTTTGGCTTTTGGAAGATTTGTTGTGTGTTACCTTATGTATTTGCATTGACCAAAAAATGATGTAGGGATTGCATGTCAATGCATGAATAGTGGGTTCAATATTGCTGTTGGCAGAATAAATGACTTTGAGAAAATTCATTTTCATTTTCTATATTCATACCTTATTTTGTTATAAAAATCAAATTTCCAGGTTAAGGTTGTTACATTTACCCTCCCCAAATCTAGTTAAGTACTCTGCAAGCCTCATCCCACTGAGTCAGAAATTTTTATACCTTATTTTGCTATGACCCTTCCAACTTCAAGGGTGCCATAGAATTCACCCTATTTCTAAGGTGTTAATTAAATATTTAAATCTTTCTTTTCTTAATAACATTTTCAATATTTTGCTTTTTACATAGTAAATATTCTTCTTTACAAATAAGAAGTTGTCAAGAAATTGCAAATCTATACTAGGTACTCTCAACATAGAGTTATAATTTCCCTCCATCCTAAGAATTTTCTTAATAATCCTTAATTCTTCATGTTAAACTCTATGCCCAAATATGATTTTCTAACTCATTTAATATTACTCAAATGATTAATTAGCAATAATCATCATATTATAAAGTACAATAATTGAGGGATAGAAGTCAAATAGTTATGAAAGATGTGAGGATAAAAGTGAAATTAAGCTTAGTTTTTTAATTTCTTCGTTGCACAACATAGAGCTCATGGTTCGAAGTTCCAACCAAACTTATCGCAACTCCACCAATTTTCCTTCAGCTCTTCTTCCTCATCTAAACAACATTGACGTTTCAACTTCCTTCATTTGACACCGTAAGCTTTTCATTCCTTCATTTTTCAATAAAAACAATTATGGGTGTGATTCATAGGGTTGGGATCCTCTTGCATGCTAGACTTTCCGATATTGGAATATAATAGAAAGATGAAGAAATTGAGTGAAGGAGCAATGAAAGCTCGTGAATAAAGAAGATGAATCAAGAACCAAATTAGGTCTTGTGACCTCTAATGAGTTTGATTGAAATTGAATGAATTGAATACAAGAGTTACATATGTGTTATTTATATATGAGAAGTAAATCACCCAAAAATATCTCTAAAATATCCTAACTAACAAGATTAAAAAAGGTTGCTTGTATTACAAGCAAACATTGCTAGCATATGCTGATGCACCCATGGTTGGCCTCTAACCGAGCCAACTTGGCCTATGTGACTGTGCCAAGGTTGGTATCTGACTGAGCCAACCTTGCATTTGTGACTGAGTTCTCTATTGTGCCAATGTTGGCCTTTGACCTAGCCAACTTGGCTTTGACCGAGGCGTCTCTGAAGTTAACCGAATGGTGCATGGACTTTCTGATCGAGGCCCGTGAGTTTGATGTGTGGCTTGATGTGTGGCTTTTAGGCGTATCATGCACATCAGTGACCAAGCCTTGGGCATCAGCTGTCTCAATCATGATGCTTATTTTTGACTGAGGTACCATCATTTCTGGTTTATGCTTGGCTATTAGAATATGAGGCAGAAATTGTGTGTTAGGCATAGAGCATTATGCAGGAGTACAAGATCAAGTCAATTGGGAACTAAAGAGAGAAAAGTAAAGTAAAAAAGATAAATTAACATGGAAAGCCACCCTCAGTGTGAGAGATAAAAAATCATGGGTGATCACGAACAAAATTTCACTAAGTTAAAAAGAGAGTATAACATATCCTCTTATAGCAATGAAGACAAATAAAATATTTTATCTTACAAATACTATTTAAAATATAATAAGAGTTCTCACCAAAATATTCATTATATTGTGAATTATATGGGTGTTATGATAAGAAGGAAGGTTTTGCATTTTATAGGCAAAAAAAATCTTGCTAAATGTTAATAATTAAGTAAGTCTTGGGCAGTGTCTACAACTATAGTCCATAAAGTTGTGATGGTTAGGTGCAAAAGTCTTCCTTGCTAAGAAAAGGCTTGGGTAGCAAGATTTAGTAATGAATAAAATGTGAGATCCATGTTTATAATAGTTTCTATTTTGGCTCAAATTCAATAAGTTGTTCATCGCCAAATAAAGCTACGAAAGGTGTTCAAGTGCTATTCATATGAAGACTTTCAATTTCTTCATTCATAGTCAGTATGAATACTCGGCACACAAAACAACTTTTTCATAGTTGGCATGTTTAAAATCATCATTTACATCTTGTGTAACTGATAATGCATAAGCAATTAAATTATTATCATCAATGTATTTAATTGGCCTTTTAATTAGTCTTGTTGTTATGTCTCGGGAAATACAATAATCATTTTCCTGTTGATGAATAAGAGAATTGGTATTATCATCATGATCACAATCAACATAATGATCGTTAATGCTAGATTGATTTGTAGAGGGAAATGAAGCATCAACTTTAGGAGTTGTATGTTACACTATCAACTTCACTTTCTCACTAGTATCGTGCATCTTTGCTAAGAATTAACTTTTGTGACTTTGAATCAAAACACCATAAGCAATATCTCTTAAACTCATATGCATAACCAATAAATATGCACTTAATGCCTCTTGGAGCTAATTTACCATCATTGATATATGCATATGCATGACATCCAAGAATTCTTAAATTTGAAAGATCAACGTGATTACCTCACCAAATTTCTTCTAGAATTTTGAAGTCAAGTGTCGGATGTGGAGAAAGTTTGACTAAGTAACAAGCACTATATGTCATAACCCATCATTTAAGAGCATACAACGAGCTCTCTCGAGCAGAGTCTTGTTTATCCATTCTGTAATATTGTTTTGTTAGGAATTCCTTCAAATGGTTTTGTGTCTAGCAATACCATGATTTGTACAAAACTTATTAAAGTCATCATTAGAGAATTCTAACTCATTGTATGTTCTAATCTTCTTCATTTTTTTCTCTGTTTGGGTTTCAACAAGAGTTTTTCACTTTTTGAAAGTGTAGAATATCTCATTTTTATGTAGCATAAAATAAACTCAAACCTTGAAAGAAAAATCATCATATACCGACATCCTCCATAGGAAGGAACTTTTGAAGGTCCTCAAAGGTCAGAATGTATACAATGAAGAATACATTTGGTACTGTGAGTTGTAGTGGAGAAATTAACTTTTTTCTGTTTTCAAAAAATACAGTGTTTATAAAACTCCAACTTACTAATGTCTTGTTTACCCAGAAAACCTCAGACGCATGTGCTATAATTTGGTGATATCATTATGAGACATTAAAAAAGATATAACTATTGAACTTGTCACAATAGAGCCTTACAAGACATATAAGCCACCATCCCGAATAGCTTTTAATAATACAATAACACCTTTCAATACTTTTAGAAGGTAAATAAACAACCATAATACAACTTTATGATCATCTTCAACATTAATATCATATTTTGCACATCCATAATTATCGAGTTAAACTCATCAAGATGAGTTTAAATAGGAGTACTCATTCTTTAAGACAAACCTAGTTTGTGAGACTTTTGGTTATATATAAAGTTTCTAATTTTAGCCACAAAGTCGTTGTGGTTTCTTCATTACAACTTCACAAAGAACCTCCTTGGACAAGCAAATTTGGATTGATGAAAGCACATTTTCATCCAACTCATCTCTTTATTGTTAGTCATAGAAGTTGATTTCTTTGATTTTCCATCTAAGATTTATTTAATCTGCTCTAGATAAGAATGAGTCTCATTTATAATCGCGAAATAGAAAAGCTAATCTTGTCATCACACTTCTCAATGTCAAATTTAGTAGTCATTTTAAAACTTCCAACTGAATAATAGCTCTCATGCCACTTGTTGGGAATAAAGCGTTATACGAAAGCACAAAATCAAATCAACTAGGAACTAAAGAGAAGCAAATAAACTAGCAAAAACAACTTCATTGTTAGAGGTAAAAAACTACGAGCGATCACATGCGAAGTTCTAGTCAGTAAAAAGGAGAGTACAACAAATCCTCTTGTAGTAATGATGACAAATAATAATATTTCGTTTCATAAATACTCTCTCAAATGGAACAAGAATTCTAATCAAAATATTCACTAAATCCCTTGATATTTTGAATTATGGGTTGTTGTTAGGGTGAGCATGACCCGATCCTACCCGCTCACCTAGTATGACTTGATCATGATCGAACCTGAATAGGGTCAGATCGTATCAGGTTTAGGGTTGAGTTCGGGTTCAAAAATTAGATTTGATGATTATGTAGGGTCGGGTATGGATCAAGCTTGACCTGACCCCGACTCGTCTCATGTTCACTCACTCATTATGTTTATATATGTCTCTATTCAACTAATTTTTGCAACATATATACGTGACTAATAATATATATATGTGGAGTTTGCTAACATGGAGAACCTCTTTTTTTAATAACATGTACCATAAAATCTAGACACAAATTTCTTTTTCATTTGTAGAGATAACATATAGGGTTATTTTAGTAATATCAATCTGAAAATTAAAATTTCTCACCCCCATTATCCCATCCCTCTTTCTTCCCTCATTTTGAAAAATAAAACCCACATCCCCAATTTTTCAATTTTCATCTCTATTATATCAACAGCCGCCATAGAAACCATCTACTAGTCACGACTATTGACGCTCAAACAACCTTGAATCCTAGTTTGCAAACATTTCCTTAAAACACAAGAACACCAATCCAAGACATAATCTAGTGACCAATGCACTTCGAATTTAAATTTATTAAGCCTTCGAATGGAGGAAATGGAAAAGGAATATTTATTTTGCTATAGGACCGATTGCTGCAAGAAGAAATTGAAAATTTCGAATGGAGGTTATGGAAGTTATTGAAAAACTGAGTTCTCTATTTTATTGAGAAAGCTTTATCTAAAATAAGTATGCATTGTAATTAATCGAGTATATGGTCATATTCGGGTTTAAAGATTGACCTGATCGATATTTAGGGTCAAATTAACTTTAGGTCTAGGTCCGCGTTAAAAATATCATGCTACCAATATTTAATGTTGAGTAAGATAAATCTTAACATGTCCCAACCTCACATATGCTCGCTCCTAACTGTTGTGATGATTTTAAAAATAAAAGAGACTTTCCATTTTATAGGCAAAAAAATCCTTCAAAATCTTAACAATTAAGTAAGCTTTGTTTGGGTTGTGCCTACAATTGTTATTCATAAAGTAGCAATTCATAGATGCAAAAGTCTTCCATGCCTAGATAAGAAAAGTTAATAATGAAGAAAACGCGAGAGTCGCGTTTCTAACTGATTGTTTAATGATTTTTATATTATTTTATTAAAAAATAATGTAAATATGGAATATTAATTATTTTATTCAAATGATATATATAGATTTTATGGTACACAATACTAACATGCTCCTAACTAAAAAAGAAGGTTCCCCATGTTAGCAAACCCATATATATATATATATATCATTTTATATGTCAAATTACATATTCATAATAATAAATAATATTGAAAAAGTTTTATCTAAAATGAGTATGCATTGTATTTAATCCAGTATATGGTCAAGTTCGGGTTTAAATGTTGACTCGGTCGATATTTAGGGTCAAATTAACTTTGGGTCTAGGTCCGCATTAAAAAAATTATGCGACCAATATTTAACGTTGAGTAAGACAAGTCTTAACTTGTCACAACTCGGCACATGCCCGCTCCTAACTGTTGTGATGATTTTAAAAATAAAAGAAGCTTTCCATTTTATAGGCAAAAAAACCCGACAAAATGTTAACAATTAAGTAAGCTTTGTTTGGATGGTGCCTACAATTGTTACTCGTAAAGTTGTGATCCATAGATGCAAAAGCCTTTCATGCCTATATAAGAAAACTTAATAATGAAGAAAACGTGAGAGTCGCATTTCTAACTGATTGTTTAATGATTTTTATATTATTTTATTAAAAAATAATATAAATATGGAATATTAATTATTTTGTTAAAATGATATATATAAATTTTATGGTACACAATACTAACATGCTCCTAACTAAAAAAGAAGGTTCCCCATGTTAGCAAACCCACATATATATAATATCATTTTATATGTCAAATTACATATTCTTAATAATAAATAATATTGAGAAAGCTTTATCTAAAATGAGTATGCATTGTATTTAATCGAGTATATGGTCAGGTTCGGGTTTAAAGGTTGACTCGGTCGATATTTAGGGTCAAATTAACTTTTGGTCTAGGTCCGCGTTAAAAAAATTATGCAACCATATTTAATATGAGTAAGACAAATCTTAACCTGCCCCAACCCGACATATGCTCGCTCCTAATTGTTGTGATGATTTTAAAAATAAAAGAGGCTTTCCATTTTATAGGCAAAAAAACCCGACAAAATCTTAACATTAAGTAAGTTTTGTTTGGGTGGTGTCTACAATTGTTACTCATAAAGTTGCAATCCTTAGATGCAAAAGCCTTCCACGCCTAGATAAGAAAACTTAATAATGAAGAAAACGCGAGAGTGACGTTTCTAACTGTTTGTTTAATGATTTTTATATTATTTTATTAAAAAATAATGTAAATATGGAATATTAATTATTTTATTCAAATGATATATATAGATTTTATGGTACACAATACTAACATGCTCCTAACTAAAAAAGAAGGTTCCTCATGTTAGCAAACTCATATATATATAATTTTATATGTCAAATTACATATTCATAATAATAAATAATATTGAGAAAGTTCTATCTAAAATGAGTATGCATTGTATTTAATCGAGTATATGGTCACGTTCGGGTTTAAAAGTTGACTCGATCGATATTTAGGATCAAATTAACTTTGGGTCTAGGTCCGCATTAAAAATATTATGTGACCAATATTTAATGTTGAGTAAGACAAATCTTAACTTGTCCCAACCCGACATATTCTCGCTCCTAACTGTTGTGACGATTTTTAAAATAAAAGAGACTTTCCATTTTATAGGCAAAAAAACCCGACAAAATCTTAACATTAAGTAAGTTTTGCTTGGGTGGTGTCTACCATTGTTACTTATAAAGTTGCAATCCTTAGATGCAAAAGCCTTCCATGCCGAGATAAGAAAACTTAATAATGAAGAAAACGCGAGAGTCACGTTTCTAACTAATTCTTTAATGATTTTTATATTATTTTATTAAAAAATAATGTAAATATTGAATATTAATTATTTTATTAAAATGATATATATAAATCTATGGTACACAATACTAACATGATCCTAACTAAAAAAGAAGGTTCCTCATGTTAGCAAACCCATATATATATCATTTTATATGTCAAATTACATATTCGTAATAATAAATAATATTGAGAAAGCTTTATCTAAAATGAGTATGCATTGCATTTAATCGAGTATATGGTCAGGTTCTGGTTTAAAATTTGACCCGATCGATATTTAGGGTCAAATTAACTTTGGGTTTCGGTCTGCGTTAAAAAAATTATGCGACCAATATTTAATATGAGTAAGACAAATCTTAACCTGCCCCAACCTGACATATATGCTCGCTCCTAAATGTTGTGATGATTTTAAAATTAAAAGAAGCTTTCCATTTTATAGGCAAAAAAACCCGACAAAATCTTAACATTAAGTAAGCTTTGTTTGGGTGGTGTCTACAATTGTTACTCATAAAGTTGCAATTCCTATATGCAAAAACCTTCCATGTCTAGATAAGAAAACTTAATAATGAAGAAAACGCGAGAGTCGCGTTTCTAATTGATTGTTTAATGATTTTTATATTATTTTATTAAAAAATAATGTAAATATGGAATATTAATTATTATTCATTTTACGTGTTAAAATCTATATCGAACTTTCTCAAAAGAATCTCAACTCGTTTCGTAGAGGTTCATCATTCACTTATAATTATTATAACATCTTAAGAAATAAAGCATTGCCACAAATTTGACAAACATCTTATTAAATTCAAATTGGAACCTTAACAAAATTGATTTTTAAACTGGTATGAATTCACACATATATTAAAATTACTCTTTTTGTTGGGTACATTATATTAAAAATGCTCTAATACTAAAGCAAAGGTTTATCCAAAATTATTATTTAAGCATTAACATAAGTTTATATTTAACTCAATTATAATATTATTGTTAATGGATTACTCATTTTATTTGTAGCTTGCTAACACACTACAAAATTAATATTGAAAATGTCAAATTAACTTTGAATCCTATATATTTTGCAATTTCATATAACTTTGTATATGGGGAGGATAAATAGTCTTATTCTCATAACTTTTATATTATAAGCACTAAAAGATCTTGATATAATAAAGTTTGGGGAACAATAATATTTAATTACATTTTATAGTTAAAATTAATTGACTAAAAATATAAACAAATATATGCAATTGTTTTTAAGTTTCAAAACAAAATATTAATTCTAAATAACAATAATTAACAATTAAAGACGTTAAAGAAAAATATACATTCATTTAAGGTGTCGTACTTCATTTTTTAAATATTTAAATTCGTAGATGTATTGAATTAGAGGTAAAATTTTCACATATTCATTTTCAATATGAATTATCATGTTCCCTACAAGAATTTTATCTTCTATCTAACTATGTAATTTTATTTAATTGTATTTGTTGCTGAAAATGATATTTTGTAGTAGCTAAACCATAATACTTAATATAAGATGAATAATCAAATCAAACAAATAATATGCATTTTCTTTTTCCTGTATTGTCAAAGTTGGACTTAATCAAAAAAAAATTGATAGTTTTTCAAACATGAATGACTAATGACATTAACGATAAAATGTTAAAATTGTATTCTCAAGTTAATCTTCTAAAAAATACTTATCTTATCAATATTAAACAAAAATTTATAAAATTCCTTAGCATCATAGGTCTTTTGCTACAAAGTTTAATAAATGGAAGATGAGGTCATCATAATCTATTTTATAAGCCTAAAATCATTACGAACTCAAATAAAGTTATAATATTATAAACAATATCAATATTTATACATGTAAGATAACTTAATCTATTATTTATAATTGTTAGAAGGATAATACAAATTGTATTATACATATTTATGAAAATATCATTTAAGTGTAAGTAAAAAGGTAAAAAATATATTTTAATAAATTAAAAAAAACCAGGGAGGCATTTGCCCCCACCTATACCCACAAAGATCTGCTCCTGATTACAACTTAGAAGACGTTATTGTTTCAATGCTTTGAGAATAATGAGGAAATTATATACTTTGAGACCAAAACTATAAATGTAAGCTTTTAAACTCAAGAATGTACTTACAATTTATCCCAAAGTAAATATTTTTATTGAGATGAGATTCAACATATATCAATTTAAAAAATTGAGAATTAACTCAAAAGTAAACTAAGTTATAATTTTCCATTTTTAAAGACCAAATTAGGTGTGCATTTATTTATTAGGAAAATTACAATTTTGAAACTTATTATTTTTGAAATAAATACAAAAAATATTATAACAACAACGTATTCATCTAATTGTGTAAGGTTTTACTAAAATTTTAAAATGACTAAAATAATATTCAATTCCCAAAAATAATACTTGTTGAAAGAATACGACCCTAAAATCTATGTTTAGAAAGAGAAGGATACCAAAAAAGAGAAGTTAAGGCAAATAGTGAATAGATATTAGATAGGGTTTTGGGTTTGGGTGAGTCAGTGTCTTTCTACTACTATTCCCTTTCATTTTCCCGCCGTTTCTCTTTCTCTCAAATTTACCTTTTTCCCGCCCCACCGATCCATCGCCGCCGCCACCACAACCGCCGTAACACACTGACACCGGGACCGAAACGCTGCGTTTGAGAGAAGAAAATGAGTGCTTCTACTAGAAAGAAGGTTCAGAGGAAGAGCAAGATCAGAGGTTACAATCTCAAAGTTGATGCTCTCGATGAGATCCTTTCCTTCGTTTCTCGTTTCCCTAATTCGGATCATGATGAAGCAATTGATCTTCTCCTCGATCAACTCGATCACGAATCTCGTAATATCTATCTCTAGAATTTTTCTTCTATTTCGTTTTCGATTTTTATCTATAATAAATGCTGAGAAAAATTGAAAAACGGGAAAATCTTTTGGCAGTGAAATCTACTATAGTGGACAAGGAGCTAGTGCAGCGTCTAGTTAGTCTGTTATGGGAAACCGATGAAGCGGTCGGCGAAACCTCCGTTTCCTTTGGTTCTAGTTCTCGTTCCTCCATTTGCGTTGTTGATGCCTTTGACATCCCAAAATTTCAATATGACCCTATCAGAAAGCAATTCTATGAGTAGGTTTTCGTTTCACTAATTTTCTATTGTTTAATTTTATTTTTGGTGAATTTGAATTATGAGGAACTTGATTTTTTACTCTATATCTGGTTGGATTATTATGTGTGGTCTTGTTAGAATTGGATTTAGATAAATAACTTAATAAGCTTTTGTGGCAGACTTATTGAAATAAGCTAAAATGGGCTCATGTAAAGGTCAGATGCTGTTTTCATAAGTTTATTTTGATAAGTTGTTCTCATAAGTCATAACCCAGATGAGCTCTTCCAAATGCCCCTTTACTCTGGGGGTTACTATAAGTCAACAAATCAAATAAAGAACAATTTTTTTTTATGGAAATTGATTTTCTTTAAATGGAAAATTACTTAAGGAACTCCTTATAAAAAAAGTCTCATGTTGGTCTTCATTATTCATATTAGTTTCTTTGAGGAATTCATTTTCAACTTTTCATAGTAATTTCCACAAAGTTTACATCTGCCTTGCCTTACAAATTATCTAAATTAGGTGGATGTAAGTTTTATTGTAATGTTGTTCAAAATGAGAGGAAGCTCAATGAACTTTGAAATTTTTTTGTGCACCCAAAAGCTGTGGAAAGCAGTGTTATCACTTATCATAATGGAGTTTTGCTACAGTCTACATCCTATAGCAGGAGAAGTTATAGTTTGATTTTCTATTTACCTCTCTCCAGTTAAGTAATTTGTGGTTAATTTTTGCACTTGTTGTTATTCTGCAACTGGACTTGTTTATTCTTTCTCTCAAGTTTAGGCCCATATTTTTATGCTAGGCACACAAGCAGCTTACCTGTTCACGGGGAAGCATCAGCAAAAGAAGCTCTGTACAGGGATAGGTTTCTCTTGTTAACGCAGAGGCTCTCTCGTGACCAGCATTTTTCGAAGCCTGCTTTTGATTCTGAATTTTCACATTTTGGGAGTTGTGAGGTAATGCCAGATGCTTCAACTGGCTATAAAATTATAATCTGCTAATATTACCAAATAATTTGAACTGTGCATATGCATTCAATACATAATTGAATTTGATGGTTTTGAGGAGGATTAATATGCAACTTTTTTATATGCTGTGTTTGTCAGATATCCCCTATTCAATCTCTGGTGGGGCAAACAGGTAGAAGATGGGTAATGGGATTAATATCCCAGCTAGAGGATGGGCATTTTTATTTGGAAGACCTTACTGCTTCAGTTGAAATCAATTTATCTAATGCTATATCCTTTTGTCTCTTGACAATAATTATTTTGTTATTTTATGTGTTGCAAGAGCTCTACAATCTTATTAAAGGTTTTAATTAGTTTTACTTGAGGATAAAACGATAGTGAAAGGAGAGCTCAAATTGGGTTTGCCTTCAGTAAATTAATTTATTTATTTTAGTGACAATTTTTTTGTCTGGACTGGACTAATTCAGTGTCCGGATGTTCGCTTGCAATTTGTTTTCCCAGTAAGCTGCCTTGCATGCCATGTTTTGGCTTCTTCCAGTGGATTAGTTTTCTGCTCTGAAATCTATCTGTAATTATTATTGAACATTTTTCAGATTTGACCACTGGGTTAGATGCTGCATAACTACATTCAAATACTTACAAAAATAAGATGAAAATAAATTACTCATTAACCACAGGATCATTTCATCCATGATGGACTTACTTGAGATTTGACCATGTGCATAACTTGTCTAAGTGGTTTTTAGATTTTATTTTTTTAATATTCCCCTCATATTATGGTGAACAATAACATCAGCCATCTTGGGTACATCCAATTAATAATAGTTTGGTTAGATTATTAGATATATCTAAGTGATTGAAGGACTTTGGTGCAAAGTGCTTGAGATGCATTTGCTCCATCTTCATACTTTTTATACTATAACTCATACATTTCAAATTTCTTATTAGCATGGATATATTTCATTGGTTTCTTTGACTAGCAATACAAGGTAACTACAGGATTCTTTTCAGAGAACACCATAGTTGTGGCCGAAGGCGAGATGCTTGTGGAGGGTATTTTTCAGGTTATTGTTAGCATGCCCTTCTCTATATATTTCTGCTTGGATTCTTTTATATGCTTTTATCGAGAAAGTCAATTTATTCCAGATGAAGATTACTAAAGATACAGTAACAGCTTTTAAGACTTCTATGTTTAGTGCTCCTGTTTTTCATTTTACCAAATGTCATGCATTCTCTTAAAAAGGAACCCAGAGCTAATATAAATTAATAGTAGTTAAAAACCAATTTTAGATACCTTTTTTCGCTGCACCTTACCTATGGTGGTGGAATAATGCTATTTCTGCAAGAACACAAGTGGTTGCATGAGTCTATTAGAAATTTTTTAAGCGGGCCTGATTGAGTTCAACTGGAATGACTTGTGGACTTGTGCTGGGTTGTGACGATGAGTTTTTTTGTAATCAGCATCACTTGTTGGCTTGTTGCTACAGTGTTGCTTGCAAGGACGGAGGTTTAGTGTATTCCTATTCTTTTAAAGGAAAAAATTGAAGTAGAGAAATATATCTGAGATAAGAATGCTACAGTTTTTAACTTAATAGTATGGAATTAAAAGTCATTATATTTAGAGACAGAATTTCACACATGAATGTTAGGAAAATATCAAACTGGATAAGTTTATAGTTCTCATACTTGAAACTGCTTCACATGTATAATAAGATTAATAGATGGGATAGCCTATAGGCTTCTTTTTGTGTCCTGTTGGCTGCTGCTAAGCTGTAAATTAAATCATGTACTATAGCTTTTTGTTTTCTTTCTTCGATGAGTAGAAAGTAGAAAGATTGATTTTACCTGAGGGCTGAGGCCTGCTTTAAGTTTTAACCTTGCTGTTTAGAAAATGTCCATTTTGCCTGCTCCATGTTATGTTTTGCCAATATTGTCTTTACCTTTGAATGATGCACATGTCTTGAGAAGAAGAATTGTTGCAACAAACCACCTTGGAGGATGCTTATTGCTATGAAGGGAGCAACTTTAACTTACATTGTCAAATGCCTTCTTTCTTAAACCCACTTAGAGGCTTAGAGAATTCATGCAAATTTGGCTTGACAATTGTTGATAAAATTTGCTTAAAATCTAGGACTTGTTGGAGTTGATTTAATCATGACAGCATACAGCCCACTTTTTTTGGCAGGTTTTAACATGTGGATTTCCCCCATTGGAGGATAGAGATAAGTCACTTAAACAACTTTCAGGGCAGGACTTTTTTGGTGGTGGTACTTTCACGAGAGAGGAAACTGTATCCTTACTATTCCCCTCCTCTTATTTAGTAGTTACATGTTTCTTATTATTACAAGACCTTAAGTCTGTCTGCTAACATATTTGTATGAAATTTATTTTTTCCTATACCTTATCAATAGATTAAATTGGAAGAGATGGAAAGAAGAGCAGTGAATGACATGTTTGTTATTCTATCTGATATTTGGGTAGACAATGAAGAAGTAATTTGAAATGTCAATTTGTTTTCTTTTGTTTTTTCTTCCCTTCCTCTAGCACCTTGTAATTAAAATGTAACTTGATATGATATTGATGCTGTTTCTTCGTAGAAAAGGTTATGGGAAAGCTAGAGACTGTTTTGGATGGTTTTGAGAGTGTGGAAGTGGTTCCTTCTTTATTTGTTTTCATGGGAAATTTCTCTTCTCGCCCATGTAACCTTTCTTTTCATACTTATTCGACCCTTAGGTGAGTTCCACCAACTATATTTTAACTTCATTCATGAACCATGATAATTGATAGCTAAAGTCTAAAATTAGGAAAGCACAGCTGAAATCAGAATTATGTTATGAGGCGTGTCGTTATAATTAAAATTAGAATAGTTAGTTAAAACAAACAATATTGTCATTATTTATTGCTTAAAAAAGGGTATTTTATGGTAAAAATGATTAGAGACCAATATATGCAGGTTGCAGTTTGGCAAGCTGGGGCAAATTATTGCTGCCCATTCACGGCTAATAGAGCACAGTCGATTTCTGTTTATTCCAGGTCCTGATGATGCAGGTATTTGGTCTCATTGATTCGTACATAGGCTTCTTAATTTCTTCCCATGTGATGTATAACTCTCAACAACTTTTTTACAGGTCCTTCAACATCTCTTCCTAGGTGTGCTCTACCAAAATATTTAACTGAGGAGCTCCAAAAGCATATTCCGAATGCCATATTTTCAAGTAATCCCTGCAGGTAAACATTGCATTTAAATAGGGTTGCATGGGGTATCTTCATCAGCTGTATATTTGTGTGCTTTCTAGTTGCTCTGGCAGCTGGTGTGTTTCTGATTGTTCTTACAACACAATACCTGCTTGGCTGCAGGGTCAAGTTTTATAGCCAAGAAATTGTATTTTTCCGAGAAGATATGCTGTATAGAATGCGCCGTTCTTGTTTAATGCCACCTTCTGAGGAAGAAACCAATGATCCCTTTCAGCATGTAATCTCTCCTTTTGGATGGTTTCTGCTGTATTAACTTATGACTTCTGGTTTTTAGAAAATCTATAAACTCGTCAAATTTGGTTTAAATTGCAGCTTGTTGCTACAATAACCCATCAGAGTCATCTCTGTCCACTACCTCTAACTGTGCAACCCATCATCTGGACTTATGATCACTGCCTCTATCTTTATCCAACTCCACACACGGTAATGATTATGTTTGAATTATAATTTTTCCGGGTAATTATACTTAAATTCTATTTACCCATATAAAATGCTGTTTTTGGAATAATGTAACTTCAATTTTGTTCTGTGAAATGAAAACTAAATTTGGGTCGAGTAGACCTTATTCAAATGATCATAATTTATATGATTTGTAGAATTTGAATCTTTGCTAATTTTCTCATGTATTTCACATGTCAACACCTCAAACATTATTAGATGATTCATTAATTATATTTGACATCCCTAATCCTGCAAGGAATGTTGTTTTGTTTATTTTGTTGTAAATTTTGAATGCAGATAGTCTTGGGAGATAGTAGTCAACAGAAGGCATTCAAGTACACAGGAATCACTTGTTTCAATACTGGTTCCTTCTCAATTGACAGCACATTTGTTGTATACCGTCCTTGCTCTCAGGAAGTTGAATTATCAGCCTTGTAAGAACCTCAGAATGAATTCACTTGGTTTGTTATCCTCTAACCATAAGCTTATCAGTATCAGACCCATTAGCTTCGGTGCTCTTTATTTGATATACATACCCATGAACATGAAATTTGGGATTCATTTCTTTTTCTCTCTTGGGAGGAGGGTCAGAATGTTGAGTATTGTTGTATTATATGCTTAATGCTTTGTAGTAAACAAGTGAATATTGTTTTATAGTAGAATCTGTAAGTCTAGTTGAGAAAGTTTATTTTTTTTAAGTTATGAGGCAGTTTATATTTTATTGGATAAAATTTGTAAGCGCGTATTACAGAAAATGTTCCTTTTCTTTGATAAGTTAGTAGGCCACAATAAGTAATAACTAGACAAGATGTACTAGCTCGTTCTGTTTTTTTTTTCTTTTTTTAATTTATATTTTGTATGGAATTAAGAAAAAATGTGAAAGTGGTTATAATTTATACCACAAGGCTATGCAGATAAATAATTAAAGTAAAAATATATGAAATACAATTGTTTTTGTTTTTCTGCGCCAAGGGATCACCAAAGTGAAGTCTTTCTCATTTAGTTATTTACCAAGTGTGTTGGGCTTTGTAGTAATAGTATTTCTTTGTTGATCAAAGATTGGTTAAAATAAGATGAAGGTCATCATGATAAACCCTTACACGACTGAGTAAAGGATTGCACTTGATATCAAGTGAAAGGCAATTGCTAGGAAAAAATCAGAACTGTTTAAGAAGATTACTGCAAGGAACATCTGAGATTACTGTCTGCAACCGGTTCTGTAACTAAGGAATTCTGTCATTTTTTGCAAAATAAAGTAAGTTAGTCTTTCTTGATTTGTAGTGTGGTTAATTCTATAATGTGATTTGTTATGCCACACAAACACTTGCCTGATGAAACTGAGTAAGGTAAAATTAGTACTGCAAATTGTACTGTCACCAAGAAAATGGTTGAGGTAGGATGCTTGCAAAACTCACCATACCATCATTTTCACTACCAACAAGCTCATCTTCCTTATTCTTTTGCAGCACCAACGAAAACAATGTGAAGCTCGTCTAGATTCTGGATTGAAACTCTGTTATGATTTTCTCTTTGCATTTCCATCCACCAAACACATCTTTTTAGATTGAGAAAATACTTTTGGTTATACTAAAAAATCTTAGATGAGTTTCTATCCATCTGATTTTAAAACTCTTCAATTTTAATCTGTATTTTTAGTTTTTTATGCATTAGACCCAATAAACCTACCAAAATAAACCCAACCAACAGTGGATTGGTTTGGTCCTAAAGATCAAAACAACATATAACCAACACAACTAACTTTGTTTAGTTGGGTTCTATTAACAATTATCATATAAACGATAAATCCATGGAAAATGAAGACTATTGTAGCTGGGGACAAAAAATAGAAAGGCTATAAAATTGACAAGATAATGCAAGTTCAGAAAGAAAGGGAAAAAATATTGCAAGATTGGTTAAAAATATGGTAGTACAAACATTCTCCCCAAAAAGTACCCTTCGTGATTTAACAATTTGCTCTCAAAGCTAGAAACCCACCCAATCCAGCTTCCCCTTATAGTACAATTTAACAGCAAAATTACTATAATATTCTACAAATTCACCTATGGAATGAAGGCAATAGCTCTGAAGGGCTTGTGAGGACAAAAAACCTACTCGCACTTGATGGATCGATATATGTGACGGACAAAGAACAATGCTGCGCGGAATCCAACAGTTCCAAGCATTAAAAAGAAACCATAGCATATACATGCCATGTATCCGAAGAAAAATGAGGTCTGCATGAATCCAGACATATCGGAGCGTGCATAGTAGTAATACAGACAATAGGCGTAAATAAATAAGCCGGTTGAACCACCACAAAGGAATGATCTGTAATGAAACAAAAACACGATGGTCAAGCCCAGTGAGCACATCATAAATTTTGGTTGAATTCAGCTTCATGGAACTTCATGTAATTCATTTTGAAAGTAGAAATATAAATACGAAGTCATAAGGCATGGACGAGGAAAGAAAGAAGACAAATATTGAATTATTACCTCCACCACCACTCATGGTCCTCGGCAGCAAGTTGGAAGTATGTCAACGCCACAGTAATGAAAGCAGTAACAATCAAGAGAATGATGAAAACAATGAACAGGATGCTATAGATGGTGTAAATCCTGTGACCCCAAACACTAGCAAAAATGTAGTAAAGTTCAATGTATATCGCACTGAAAGGCAAAAATCCGGCCATTGCCATCTGTGGAATTGTTCCGCGATACCATGGCAACGATGGTATCTCCCTTGGATATTTAGTTGTTCGGCAGGGAGCTTGAAATTCAGCCTTGCTATTCTTCCCAGCAATCCCACCCAACACAAGCAGAGGAGACGTAACAAGAGTCCATATGAGAACAATAACTACAATTGTGCCGAATGGGAGGGCAGCAGTAGCGTTGTAAGTAATTGCAACGGTGTTCAGAAAGCAAAATGTGAGAAACAGAGGACCACAGAAAATGCATCCAGTCAATAGCAGATTCCGAACCTGTCATGACGGAAAAGGACAAAAATGAACAACTAATGGCTGAAAACAATTACATACTCAATAGAGACTGGACCAAATAGCACGGAAATTTCATGTGTATACCCAGTTTGTTCCTTCCAGTTGACAATAGATTGAGGTTGCAGTATAGCCGGCAATTCCTGAAGTGAGTGCATATATGACAACAAGTGCGGTAAATAGTGCCCCCCGATTGTATGGATAAAATACACCAACAAGTGCCAAGATGAATATGAATACCGTACTGCATAGCAAGCACAAATACACTTTATTGAGATGAAACAATAAAGAATATAACAATATAACTCTCCTGAAATGAGCTTCTACAATAGAGACGTTGCGAGTGGCTAGAAGAAACTTACAGGGTAAAAAGTTGGGAACCGGATCCAAGGGCAGCTGCGAATATAGACTTATACTTGGGAAACCTAAAGACATCTCCATGGATATATTTCCAGCCAGTCTCTTCCTGATCTTCTGCAGATTCCTCGTCATGAGCATACCTATTTAGAAGTAACATCTTCAGGTAAGCAAAAATAGGACATAGACTCCGTAGCTTTGTCAAAGTCAACAGGCAAACCCAAAAAAACAGAGATAATGAATGCTACTTACTTGACAAAATCATTCTTGAGGACCCGCATCAGAATAGTTGCAAGAAAACCGGTTAGAAGGAGGACCGTCACACATGAGTTTATAATCGAGAACCAGTGGATTTCCAAATGATGGGGCAGTGAGGATGATTTAGAGTACTTGTCCATACGATTGTCAAAAGGAGTGTTAGTCTCCTTCCATTTTACGGTATACAAAAATTCGACACCAACTTCATTATCCTCTGTAAGGTCCACAAGAGCATTAGGATCTGTTCGCACATTGATTTCAATGACACGGTCCTTGTTGTAAAAGATGTCAAAGTGAATATGCTGGTAAAGGTAGTACTTATAATCACTTGGATCTTTCCTTTCCTTATCGATTTTTCCAATGAATCCCCAAATAGGCAAATCATCATAGTACATCTGAAAGTAGTAGTCCTTTCGGACAGCAGATCGAAACAGGGCAACATCTTCCTTCTTGAGTGTCTTCTTGCAAACTGCTACGGACTCTTTGTCTTGTTGAAACTCGAGTTTATAAGGAGCACTAACCAAACGATCTCCATTTAAGACTTCACCAAGAGCTTCCTTTTTCTCTTTCAAATCACCTGCAATCAAATCTCAAACATGTTAAACAAAACTACATCCACAATGGAAACTCGTAACGATCACATAAAGAACCAAAGAAAACCAACCTGGCAAACAGAATGGTAGATCAAAATAACGATATGTCTCACTGAAAAGGGACATAAAGAAAAAACACATCATTATTATTAAATACATCAAACTATGAACATAAAAATTATAAATCTCCAACAAACTCAAACGTTAATTTAAAACATACAAAGCACATTATAATTAAACGAATCAACATATGAAATACATAATTTATAAATCTCCAACAAATCCAAAGCAAATAAACACTGTTATCACTAAACATGCGAACATAAAATTTACAAATCTGCAACAAATTTAAACACTACTGTTTACAAGTTAAACCATAACGAATTGCTCAGATTCATGAACCCATCAAATTATTTATACTTTAAGCAGCAATAGATCCAGCAAATAGAACCCAATATCCAGAAACACTGAATGAATAAAACACATGATGCAAAATCGACATTGAAACTCGTTAATTAGTAAAAAACAGTTCAGATCCAAAACCCACTTGGAATCAGATAAACAAAATATAGGGTCATAAGATTCCATAATAAAAAACGGATTTTGATAATTACTAAAACATTAATTAATCAAAAGATATTAGAATAAAAAATAATAACAAGAGAAAAAGAATGTAGTGAAAGGTGACCTTGGATTATGAAAAGGACCAACTTTATTGGCATAGAGAGGAACAAGATCTCCTTGTTTGTAACGGTGATTTGATGGATCGGATCTGACGGTGGAGAGAGAAGAAGTGATGAGTGTGAATAAGAGAAAGAATGAGAGTGTTTTCATTTTGTTATGCTTTGTTCTTCTATTCTACTCTAGTGTTGGATTCACATTCGAAAAGAAGATGAAGAAGAAGAAGAAGAAAAGAGAAGGTTTGGTTTGGTATGAGGAGTGAGAAGGAAATGGAGGAAGAATGGGGAGTTAATAAATGGAAGGAAGGTGTTGAGGGAGAAGGATCCTCTTTCCTTAGAAAAATGTTGGTACCAGGTCAATCAAATATCATCAAATAATGTAAAAAATTACTTTGTATTTTTAAGATTTTTCTTTTTAAATATATGGTAATTTGCAATTGAATTTGAGACAACGACATATAAAAAAGTGGGCAAGATTCATGTTGAGACAGATGACAAAGACTCATGTGTAACTTCATGTTTTACCTTGCTCCTTCTCATTTTTTATATTTTTAACAAATATTATTATTTACTTTTCTACTTTGACCCTAATGCGTGTGATTATTTATAAAAAAAGTATTTAAATTAAAATTTTAATAGTTATGTATTTTTTGATAAATTATAAGAAATATTACATGTGATGAAAAAATTTGGGATGGAAGATGTCCACCATCTCATCTAATCATTCACTTGTTTTGTATAAAAAATAGGGGAGTTAATAATAATTAACACGTGAGAAAAGATGTATATAATGACAATGTAAAAGTTTTCTATATTAACAAGGGTATTATCATTTTTTGTTTGGAAAGAAACTAATCAATTTTAGGGTTCGTGACTGTCTCTTTCAACAAGTATTGCTCTATGAGAAATTGAACTCTTACAACTTTAGGGATCTAGTGGAACCTTACACCACTAGACCAACTTTGATAAAATAATAACAATAATAATAATATGAATGTACATTATACACACCGTAAAAAAACTCAAATATTTGATCATAAATATTAAACTCTTTTTTTTTTACTATATATGCACTATTTATATATAGTTTTTATATTGTGATTAATCATATTATTCATATATTACTTTGTGATAAATGATTGTTAATATTTTTTTTGGTATATCCAAGTGTATTTCCTCACCTTATTTTTTTTTCGTTAAGCAAATTGTATTAAAAGCAGCACAAGGGGTGCTAACCCAATACAAGACAAAGATCAAATATTGATCTTTTTAGAAGTTAATATAATACAAGTTTTTGGATCGTTATACCAATTAGCAAACACAAGAGAAGTTGGAGCAACTTTAGAGAGAAACCACGAGCAAGATCTAGCTTGGATTAAATCCAAAATATGCACATAACTCATAGCCTTGTTGGAAAAGATCAATTCATTCCTCATAATCCAAATGGACCAAACGACAGTGAACCATACCATCCTCCACAAACTTGCCCCTTTTACATTCGGTCTAAGAGCATCATGCATTACTAAGAATTCCCCAATCGAATTTGGAAGTTGAATGGAGACTTGTAACCAAGAGTAAACTCCTCTCCACACAGCAGAAGCAAAATCACAAGAAATAAACAAATGATCCACAGATTCCGCATGGTTCAAACACATAGCACAATTAATGTCCTCAATCCTCTGAATAATCTTCCTTTTAAATAATTCTACCTTTGCAGGAATTCTCTGTCTAATGAGCTTCCAAACAAAACAACATATTTTTGAGGGAACACAATTAATCCAACAATTTTTTAACAAGTTACCTAAAGGAGAAGTACTTTGGTCCACTTGACTGAGATAAGCGGATTTGATAGTATATCTCCCAGATGCATCCAAACTCCAGCTCCAACTATCTGCAATAGCCCTCTTGCAAGAGTGATTTTGAATCAAGGCATACAAGTTCTCAATGATATCCTTTTCTCTCTCAAGCAAATCCCTACGCCAAGTCACCTCCCACTTCCATACATCATCACACCAATCAC
>NC_032011.1:2819401-2885658 GCF_001865875.1 Lupinus angustifolius | reverse complement strand
CCTCTCCACACAGCAGAAGCAAAATCACAAGAAATAAACAAATGATCCACAGATTCCGCATGGTTCAAACACATAGCACAATTAATGTCCTCAATCCTCTGAATAATCTTCCTTTTAAATAATTCTACCTTTGCAGGAATTCTCTGTCTAATGAGCTTCCAAACAAAACAACATATTTTTGAGGGAACACAATTAATCCAACAATTTTTTAACAAGTTACCTAAAGGAGAAGTACTTTGGTCCACTTGACTGAGATAAGCGGATTTGATAGTATATCTCCCAGATGCATCCAAACTCCAGCTCCAACTATCTGCAATAGCCCTCTTGCAAGAGTGATTTTGAATCAAGGCATACAAGTTCTCAATGATATCCTTTTCTCTCTCAAGCAAATCCCTACGCCAAGTCACCTCCCACTTCCATACATCATCACACCAATCACCACACTCCGCCACAAAAGCCTCTCTATTTAGAGCTAAAGTGAAGAGTCTAGGGAAGACCTCTTTCAAGCTCTGATTTCCCACCCAAGTATCTAACCAAAAACGAGTTTGAGATCCATCACCAATGACCCTCCAAATTTTCTTATCAAACCATCCTCCCATAAAGCCAACTGAAGAACCAACTTTACACAAATCCTTTCACCATCTAGAAGAATTGGCCGAAGATTAGAAATATATAGTATTCCCATACTTTGAGTTAACCACCTTAACCCAAAGCGCATCCTTATCCTGAAGTCTACGCCATTTCCATTTTCCCAGCAAAGCATCATTGAATCGAGCCAGGTCTCTAACACCCAAGCCACCAAGAGATTTAGGCTTACAAACCTCCGCCCAGGAAACCCAAGCAATACCTTTACCACCTCTTTTGTTACCCCAAAGAAAACGCCTTTGCAAATTCACTAGTTTTGCTAAGACCTTTTTAGGAGCCTTATACAAAGAAAGCAGATAAGTAGGAATATTAGCAAGCACTGAATTTATAAGAATTACCCTTCCACCAAGAGAAATATGCTTATGTTTCCACAAAGCAAGTCTTTTAGTAACCACATCAATAGTGCTTTGCCAAGTCTCAAGTCTTATAGGATTAGCCCCCACCGGTACCCCCAAGTAGAGAAAGGGAAGAGTGCCAGTTCTACAAGCCAAGAAAAACGTCCCATCTGCCAAGAAAGATTCAGACACCTCAATACCATATAAAGAACTCTTTTGGTAGTTCACTTTCAGACCCGAGGCTAATTCAAAACACTTCAGAATAGATTTGATGCACCACAAGTTTGACACAGTTGGTTTACACACCAAAATTGTATCATCCGCAAACTGAAGATCACATACTTCGACCTCCTGCCTTCCTCACCTTATGGTAATGAACTAATCTTTTTTGGGGTTTGTAGATGTCTCTTCCAACAAATATCACTTACATAAATTGAACACTTATCTTTTGGTCATTCTGTGGATCTAGGAGGATCTTACACCACTAGACCAACATTTTATTGATCAATAATTGTTAATATATAAATGATAGATGATACATTCATACAACAAAAAAACTCTTAAAATCTTGTGCACAAACTATTTTCTCATTAGAAATTTAAGAAAATTAGGTGGGTTTAGTTTCAAGAAATGTTTTTTTATTTCAATTTCCTATTTTCATTTTGATGTTTTCATTTTCATGCTTTCCTTTGCTGAAAATATGTTTATTATAATCATTTTCATTTTCAAAATCATTCACTTTAGACTTCACAATCTAGGACACACTTGCAATTAATTTAAATCTAATTTTAGTCACTAAAGCAATCAAGTCACCAATTTGAACAAATTTTATGTTAATGATTTCAACAAATTTTATCTTATCAATATATTGAACAACTTTAATTATTAGAGTTGGTCATTAGATATCACAAATATGTGGGAAATGTCATAACAAAGCATTATGCACTTGTAGATGCTGTCCAAAAAAGTTAAAATAAAATACTAGCATACAAGTGTTATATTATTTAATAAAGGTTATAATAACTACAAGTGCATCAATTTCATCCAAAATTGTATATTATTATACTCATTGTCGAACTATTTCAATAATATCATATAAGATGAAGAAAAATCATTATGATGAGATATAATGAAATAAATTTTATTATGAAGGTGTATAATGATCTAATGAGAAACATATTTATCGATTAATTTTGGAGTTTTGTTGACTAGTGGGTAGAGTAATTGAAAATTACACTCCCCTCGTTTCAAATCTTTTGTTGGTTAAGGTTATGAACATCATTTAAGAAATTACTAAATAATATAAAAATTTAATACAATTTGACTAAATAGCAACATTTAACGCACATTAAAAACTGGATTAAAAAAGAAATCAAAAAAAATTTGGTGAAAAAAGAAGTAATAAATAAAAGTATAATTGGAAACTAAAATATAAATTTGTATTGAATTTCAAAAATATCAAAAGATTTGGAATAAAATAGAAAAATTATAACATCATAAGATATTAAACTATTGAAGGACAAAAGTTTTAAAATTTTCAATAAAATATTATTGTCTCATTATTAAAATGTTGGAAATAACATTTTTCCATTTTCAAAATTTCATAAAATGAAGCTCATGTTTTCGAAAATATGAAATGAAAATAACAATTCAAACATATTTTCATCATCTATTTCTGTTTTCATTAAAAAGAAAACAAAAAATAACCGGAGCAATCACACCTAACTACTTCATCGTTTCAAAATATTTTTTTTGTTTAAAGTTGTTTACATTAATTAAAAAATTATTAAATATGTAAACAATTGATATATCTTACTTAAACAATTGATATATCTTATTTAGAGAAAATGAAATGTAGTAAAGAATATGAAGTGAAAAGAATAATTGAATCTCGTATTTTTAAAACATAAAAATAATAAAACTTCAAAAGTTTTTCAATGGAGAGTATTATTTTCACTTTTACTTTCATTTATAGAATATAATTTCCCAATGAAGATGTATTAATGACGGACAGATAATTAAGAAAATATGTGATTTTCATATTAAAATAACTTTCTGTCTAATTGACTTGTACTAATATTGTTTTTGCCTCTAACACCTAAGCAACACTCTCGCATGGACATTAGTGAAGGGTGTTTCTGGTATTAACAATGTTTGGGAAAAATGAGTATTTGATTTTTGTAATATTTTGTCTATAATATCTATGTATTATTAGTGAAAATATTTATATATTATTTAGCATTTATTTGTATTTTTTTTTAAAAAGTCAATAATAATTAAACATAAATAAGAGATAATTAATTAAAGTCTTTAAAACTTATATATTGTCAGTACATACATTTTTTCTCAATAATTATATGCATTGATTCGTATTTATTATATCTCTTAGTAATAAGGTGAGATAGAGTTGTAAAATCATTAATGTGCCTTGATTTTATAAAGGAATATATAAATGAAATCAAATTTATTTTCCTAAAAAGAGGATATTATTATTTAGAAAGGAAGAAAGTATTATGAATGAGGATTTGGTCAAATGGTGCAAAATGTCATAGTATCCTAACTCTAAATATTATATTGGATATAATGTCAATGTTCCATTCACCCACAAAAAATGTTCATAGTATTTTAAAGGACAAAATTTTATGTTCATGTTTTAAAATGAGAATGTGGGTAACACACAAGTCTTGGTGAATAATTAACAAAAAATTAAAAAATTCATATAATAAAATAAAGTTGTTGAAGATAAAAAATTAACAATTTTTTGATATTTTATATGAATTTGAAAAAATCACATTAAATCATTATTTTTTAAGGCATTAAAAGTTACATTACATTTTAATTTATTTGAATTTTTCTTCTTTTTTCTTAAATTATGCATGCGGATCGCCCACATTGCCCAAGAGAATTGCTCGCGGGCTTGCGAGCAAGGCTAAATAGACAAATTGACAAAATTTGCATGTCTTACCCGCAAAAAATATGAGCCATATAAGCATGTCTTCAATCATTGTTTGTTTTGCTATCTATATCCACACATGTGGATGCACAAAATTTAGGTTATGAGGATAATACAAAAGGTGAATTTATCAATGTTAAATAATAAAACTCATTGAGTACATAATTTCTTTTTTTAATAATTATACACATGCATTCAAATTTGTTATATCTCTTATTAACATTGTGAGATAGAGTTGTAAATTCAGTAATGTGCCTTGATTTTGTAAAGAAATATATAAATGAAATCAAATTTATTTCCTAAAAAGAGGATATTATTATTTTGAAAAGAAGAAAGTGTGATTAATGAGGATTTGGTCAAATTGCTCAAAATGTCATTGTATCCTAACTCTAAGTATTATATAGGATCTAATGTGCAATGTTCCATCCACCCACCAGATGTACAAATTTTAGGCTATGAGAATGAGTAATGATATATCTTTCTATTAATTCTCATATCTACAATAAGAAAATGATACATGTCACTTGTAAACCAACCACTAAATTAGATATTATAATAAACAATGATTATTCAATAACACAATTTTGAATGACGCTGTTGAAAATGAGGTAGAAGACCATCAACAATGCACAATAAAACATGCGCTGTCAATTTGTGTAACTTCTAAAACACATTCTTGACAAAACAATGTTGAACATCACTAACGTTAATTAGCGCTGACTTGAATGATTTATGTTTAACAACACATTTGATAGAAAGCGTTGTTGATGTTAATACATGCAACAACACATAATTAAGGAAGCGTGGTTAAAGATGACATAGTAACCGCGCTTTCTTAACTATGCGCGGTTGAAATTTTACGATTTTTTAAACGTCCGAGATATTAATAATAGCAGTTATATGCGTCTCTTTATTTGTTAAAACATTAATGGTTGAGTGATTATAACTTTTAATATAATGTATTAAATACATTACTTTTAATATACAATTTTTATTTTGAATTCCTTAACCATACCGTTAAATATCCCCTTCACAAATCACAAGAGGTTAAGATATAAAAAGTGAGGAAGTGTAAATTAACTATGACTCGAGTATTAATGATTTGAGTATTAGGGATTTTCTTACCTTTTTATGTACGAATATTTCTTTCGGATAAGGTTCTACTTTCACTTCAAATATAAATATTTTTAATGTACTTTTTCATCAATCATATTACTCTTGAGTAATTAAAAAAATGAAGGAATTAGTTTTCGGGAGGACTAATACTCTTATTTATATATTTATATATAATATAGAATAAATTATAAATATCTCCCATGATTTTAATGGAACTATATATTACCTTACTACCCTTTTTATAATTATACGTACCTCCATTTTATGCAACACCATATAGTTTTTCTTAAATTAGTATTTAAATAAATCAAATCAAATTTGGGAGGTTTATAAAATGTTTGCTTGGATAGTGTGTTTTTTCTAAAATGCTTGATAAAATGTTGCCGAAGGATAGCATCTGGCGCTGGCACTGATGTTAATTTTTATAAGGATTTAACATGTATATATTAATAGTATAACTATTTTTATACTATGAACATATTATTTATTATTTATATATTACTTATTATTGACTTTTAAATAAAAATATTAATAATCAATTATGGATAATGAATGGTTAGTGTAAAAAAGTTTATACTAATAGTACACATATTAAACTATTTTTATAAAATACATGTCATAATTATATAATTATTGGATAAGCAAACAATTTTGAGTTGGTAGTGTTTTTATTTTAAGTAATTATCATGTGTTTATATTTTCAGCTTTGCCTTTTGCTGATAGTACCTTGCTATTAGAATCAGCAGCTAACTTGTAATTGGACATTGGAAATTTTTCCAGTCAATATTGTCAAACCATAAATTTACTACAATTCTTTTAAGCATTTTATTAAACTGATCAGACTATAATTCTTTCAATCAATTTATCAAATAAGTTGTGAGTAGTATATTAACTACAATTCTTTAAAACATTTTATCAATGAAGTTGTGTATAGTATTTAAAACATATTTTATATGACGTAAATAAATGATACTTTTATTGTAATATTTCATTAACATGTGATAACACTCATTTAATATTTATGCATAAAAAATGACTAATTTATGTAATTTTCTTATACTGTGTGGAGAATAAAGTATATCTATTATAAGATAATTTATCTCCTCAAACCAGTAAAACTATAACATGTTAAAATTATAAAGATTAGAGGAAATAATTTATCTCCATGCACTAGGGATAATATATAAAAGTTGAAAGACACCATTGGAGGCTGCAAAAAATGCAAATAGAAAAAAGTAGCAGCGGGTGAAGAGAGTTGAACGTCAACGGCGATTCCTTCAACATAATGGTTGGCCTCGCCTACAATATCTCACGCGCCTCCGTTGCATTCGCTCTCCTCTCTGTTTTCCTCGCCGTCGTTCACTGCTCCGATATTCCTGTAATTCACTTTCATCCACAAACATTTTCCTAAGATCTATTTTTTCGTTCTCTAAAACTTTCTTTTCACTTTTTTCTTAATTTTTTTCTACAGAACGCGTGCAGCAAGAAATGCATCGCAGAAAATTGTGACAGTAAGAATAAAATTCATTCCTCTCTATATCTTATACGCTGTTTTGTTATTACTATATATCATTCATTTCACCATATGTTTCCTTAGACTAATTGCTTTTGTGTTTTATGTTTACATTGCTGTTATAATCGTAACTGCGGCTACAATATTATAGTTTTTTAGGGCTTTGCAATAGCCATGACAATTGCAGCTATGAGTGGGGCTCATATAAAGTGCTTTAGTGCGGCCTCAATTTCGATTTGCACTGAGCCACACCTTGTTTTACTGTTGTATTTGCAAGTAATCATAACCACT
Source organism: Lupinus angustifolius (assembly GCF_001865875.1). Lineage (NCBI taxonomy): Eukaryota > Viridiplantae > Streptophyta > Magnoliopsida > Fabales > Fabaceae > Lupinus > Lupinus angustifolius. The sequence continues at coordinate 2,878,805 of NC_032011.1, read as the reverse complement.
ATCTAAAGATACTGTTATGTTTTTGGGTGATAGGTTCGGACAATTGTAACTGCGATGCGTTTACATAAAATCGTAGTATTATGGCCGCAATTGTGGTGACAGATCACAATTTAATACCATATAGAGAGAGCTTATTTAGACTTATGAAAATAGCTTATGAGGTTCCTACGAGCTCTTTCTGGCTTCAATAAGCACAAGCTTACGAAGATAACATCTTTTTGGCTTATTTCGTAAAAACTTGCTGAGTAAGCGCATAGTAAGATTGTTTACTCAAAAGCCCCTAATAGGTGTTTCCATGATTTCTCTCCTTACCATTTTCTTAACTGACAATTTCAGCGATCGGAATCAAATACGGCAAGTATTGCGGGGTGGGTTATTCGGGTTGTCCTGACGAGAAACCATGTGATGATCTTGATGCTTGCTGCATGGCCCATGATAACTGTGTTGGCAAATTCGGTACCCTATTTCTAATTCTTTCTTTATCTTGTTCACAATTACGAATTCCATTAAGCCACATATTGATCAATGTTGTGTTGTTACTTGCTATTAATGTTTATATATGCTTACTGTGGTAAATGCAATTTCTATTTAACTGTAGATTTTAATTATATAAAGTTTCAGATCAACATTTCTGCTTTAGATTATTGAATTCTCGATAGTTTGTATGTTAATTTCTTTCATTCTTTCCTGGACTGTAACTTATTGTTGTTTTTATTCAATCAATTTCTTCTGCAAAGTGTTCAAATGGGGAGGGCAATCTTGGTCTGTGATACTATTGGGTGCTTGAAAGCTTGTTGGGTATCCAATTATCAGTTTTTTCTATTTTTGCTATATGGATAATCAGACAACTATCTGATCTGGAGAATTGATGAAAGGAGTGAAAGGACTGCTAACAATGTAAAATTGATGAGAAGGATTAATTAATCATTCTAAATGGTTATTTCTGATATGGGAATGATTATTTGTCGTCTATACTTTTAAGTTTGTATTGCTAGTAGTTCTTTCTATTAACCTCTACTTCATACCCCATTAGTTCACCTTTAAATTTCTACTTTTCATACTTAGAAAATTTACCACACAACTATATCATTGTTATACTTTATGGCACTGAATATTGGGAGATAAAGCCAAGAAGAGCATAAGCTCAATGTTGTGAAGTTGAGGATGTTGCAACGGATGAGTGGGCATACGAGAAATTTCAAGAATGAATGCATAAGAGAGGAAGTATGAGTACTATTTATTGAGGAAAATATGGTAGACTTTTGCACATATTGATGTGGCCATAAGAGAAGGCAGATAGAAGCTTCAATAAGAAAATGGGATCAAATGGAGTATAAACCAATAATTATAAGTAGAGGAAGATTAGGAAAAATTATATGAAATCTCTAAAAAGTTGTGAGAGCTGAACAACCTTTTCTCAAGACTTGGTTTATGGCATAACATAATGACGTCATTTGATTCATGTAATTGACTCTAGGAAAAAACTTTTGTTAATGTTGTTGATATCCAAGCTAATTTTGGATGTATTATATTATCATTGACATCTTGTATAGATTTACATTTGTTGTCTTGTTCATCAACCATTGTAATAAATCTTTTAAAAATTGACTCACAAGAATACTTCCTCAGTGTGGAAAATGAAGTTTTAAGTGCCATGTCAATGTAGAAAAAATCTAGCCAATACATATATATGCATAGACACTACACTGATAGTTATTTCTCTTGTTCTCCTCTGCATACATTTATTTTTGTTTAAAACTACTCTGCAATTTCCTATCAGCTTGAGAAAGTTGGCTTAGAATATTTTGCTTATACTAACTAAAAACATGGTTTGGCAGGAATGGTTCATGTGAAATGCCATGTGAAGTTCAAGAAATGCCTAACCAAAGTACAGAAATCTGGGAAGGTTGGGTTTTCCAAGGTATGTCCCTATAGTACAGCAGCACCAACCATGATAAGTGGCATGGACTTGGCCATCATGCTGAGCCAGTTGGGTAACCATAGTGATGATCTGTAACAAAACTTGAACCCCTTTAACATAGCTCATCCACAGTGTCAAACTTCTCTCGATTTTTTGATATTATTGATCCTGATTAAGCCACTATTTTTTCTTCTGTTTTTTACTTACATTGTTATTTATCTTAGTATATCACAAAAGAACTCAATAGTCTCTTTCTGCAAGGTTCAATTATGAAGATTATAGGAAGAAATGACAAAAATTGTTTCTCACAAAAATGATGAAATTGGCATAGGATAGTTGTGGTTTGACTAATGTGGAGGGTAGTGAGAGAATGATAGAATTGGATTTGGCTTATATTGTTTAAGAGAAATGCTAGCAACGTGCCATTTTCAATATTTGTTCAAAACTCTATTATTGGTTGGAGCACATGTGGAACCTACTAAGTGAAGAGTGGACTCATGATTTGTAGCTTCTAGATAAACTCAACCTAAAAATAAAGAGTAAGTTTAATCTTGTTAATATTTCTCTTCTGTTTAAATGAATAAAATTAGAGGCACCCCTGAGCAACTACAAAATATTACAAAGGAGCAAGCGAATTGAAAACATTGAATTAAAGCAACTCATTAACTCTTTTATCTCTATATAATAATTATAGTCATGTGTTTTTACATGCTATCTATCTTATTAATTAGGTAAGAGTAGAGTTGTAAAAAATGGTAATTACTGATGTATTGATTTTCAATAAAACAACTAAATAGGAAACAGGATTGATTAAAAGTATAAAAAACTAGTCTCTAATTAAATCTACAATATAAACCATAGTCAGAGGGTAGCACAATAGTACTCCATCTAACACAATTCCAAACACATAAATAGCACAGGAAGTTGTTTCTTTATTTTTATTACACTCGCTCTTGCTTAAGTGTGTTATCAGAAGAAGCTTTTTAGGGTATGTTTACGAGTTGGTTTTTAAAGAAGAATGAAAGGAAATAGAAAACTTGACAATTATCTCACATTATATTTTATGACACTGAAACCTTTCTATTACCTCTATTGTCTTCTCATAACCAACTAGAAAAGAGATGGCTTTTGAGAATGGATGAAAATTGGTATAAACTATCAATCAATGGACATTAAGCCTTTTTTCAAGGTAAATTTAGGTATGGAATGAGCTAGCAAGACTTTATTCACCTTTAATTAACAAGTATATTCAGTGTGTTTAGCTGAAGTGTATTGAAGGTGAATAAAATATTTAGCCTAATCAAGATTGTTTGCCCAAGCCAACTTTTCAATTAAAAAGTGAGAACGAATTATAGAAAATAAACATTTAGGGTATTTTTGGATTTATTTTTGAAATGGCATTATTGCCATATTTTCACCAGTTTGTTGAGTTTTGCTGGTGTAGTGGATTAAAGCCCAAAATCCCTTTGAAACTAACAAACAAATGAAGAAATTGTAAGTTGCTCATTGGAAATGGAGTTCAAAGTTTCCACATTTATAGAGAAAAGAAACTCTTGGGCTAATAAGCTTGTCTCCTATGTGGTAGTTTCAAAATGTATCTCTTCCTCGGATTTAATTCCCCAATTCATTACAGTAAAGTTCTTTAGCAATATGTTTGATTTACCAAACTATAGATTCATTTATGATCTTAGATAGTTAGATTTTATTTTTGATTTCCCACATGTATCTCGTACTGAAGACAATCTTGTATGAGCCGGGAACATCCACAGGTACGTGGGACTCAGTGGATATTTTTTCTATCCACAAAACTCGAACCCGAGACCTTGCCTTAGATAGCACTACTCACCATGTTCTTCACTTTTATTCAATGAAAATTGGAGTGTTGTTGCACTCCAACACCTTATACATTTTTAATTTTTTATTGAAAAAGATAAGTCAAATAATAAATAATAAATGTTTAGATTAAAATCAAATATGAAAAGTGAGTCTCTGAAATATTGAATTTAAAATCCTAAAAAGTAGTGAAAACTTTTAAAATAGGTAAAAAATTAAAAAAAGTTAGAATATCATGAAACGTGTCAAAACTTTCCCAATGATATACCAAGGATTACAAGTTCTAAAAAAAACTATATTTTTATGTCTCAAGCCAATCATATTTCACCGAGTATTAAAAAAATTATTTTCAATTATTTTAATTAATTATCATTTTTTGATTAGATTAGGACATAATCAAACATCAAATGTTGGGACAGATGATCTTAATTCAATCAAGATATAACTCACTTGTATATATTATAAATATATTTATTGAATTATTTTAGAAATAACATTTTTTAAAAAAAGAAAGCAAACTAACATTTTAATTAAAATGGGAAAATTATTTTATTTTTTATACTACCAAAAGTATATCCGGTAAAGAACTAATCAGTTTTAGGGTTTGTGGCTGCCCTCCTAACCAGTACTAACAAGAATCAAACACTTGATCTTTTAGTTATCTTGGGATCTAGAGAAATCTTACACCACTATAACAATGACTTGTTATATACTGTGAAAAGGCAAATCAATTTTTGGATTTATTATTATATATTAAAAAGATATATTATTTGTGCTTTTTTAGAGACTGGCGAATTTAGATCTCAAAAAAAATATATATAACAAAATTATCTAATATAACGTACATGGATCCAATCCTAGATTATTCTCCATAATTTTATGGTTCAAGAATTATTTAAGCCAATCTAAATTAAAACAAACACTAATTAAAAGGACCATTAAGTTATCTAAGCCAAACCAAAATCCGTAACAAAGGATGCTGAAAATGTACCATCCTAAGAACACTGAAAAGACAAAATATATAGAAAAAACAGTGGAAAGATTAATACATGTCATTGGAATAAAGATCCTCTCACATATACTTATTTCTCCGTTTATTTCAAATGATAAAAGAATTATTTCATTTATATCATTGGTATGGATTTGCATTATATCCATAATGATACATTTATTTGAATGTGATTTTGCAGCAAATAGGAATAAGATTTCAGGCATCATCATCCCACAGTTCTTCCAAGGACTTGTACGGACCATTTTGTGACACAAATTCTTCTCCATTATACATCCTATGTTGTGGAATTTGTCTTATTTTCTCTGATTCCTCTTCACTTAGTTCCCAATCAAATATTCCAAGGTTTAGTTTCATTCTCTCCTTATTGAAGCTTTTCACCACGGCGCTAAACCCTTGCTCATATATCCATCTTAGTGCTACCTGCATCACAATAATATTCACATTACCACTTAATAATTATATATATACAGGAAGCTACTCATGTCAGAAAAGTTCTACTATAAAAATGGCGAGAACAATAAATTTGAGTCTTACAACCAATCATGAATATTTGAACTTAAAAGTTAGTTATTAGTCATATGATATACTGCAAAGTTACACCAAAGACGTAGGTAATATTCCGAGAGATAGTTTAAGAGTGAGAGAGTGGAAGCACCTGAGCCACATTCTTGTGTCTTGAATGAGCTATTTCCTTAAGGATTGGGTTCTCCATTACTGCATTTGAACCCCAAACAGCTTTGTATGCTCCTAGTGGTGACCATCCACTCAAATGTATTCCTTTCTGCTTGCAAAACTCTCCAAGTTTCCCTTGCTGCCATGATGGGTTCAATTCCACCTAAAAACCAATAATTCAATGCTATTATCACCAACAAGTTCTACATGGCGTAAGGATATGTTTTTGTCACATGTCATAATCCGAACCTAATACTTTCGATATCAGAGATGATAATAATCATATTTTTTTATATTGGCAATGTGTCATTGTTAAACTTTCATACCTGATTGACAGCAGGAGGAATAGTAGCATTTTCTAAGAGTTGAGAGAGCTTTTTGATCCCAAAATTGCTGACACCAATAGACTTTGCTAATCCCAATCTATAACACTCTTCCATAGCTTCCCATGTTCCTTTTATGTCAAAAGGTACCAGATTCTCTGCTGTTATTTCACTCAGACTAAAAGATTCTTCATCTTTATGTTTCAATCTCACAGGCCAATGGATCAAATAGAGATCTACATACTCCAACCCTAGCTTCCTAAAAAGTTTATAGTCATGTTACAAAACAAGCAATCAAATGAAGAATAATTCAAAGAATAATGCAGGATGCACAAACACAACACCACATGGATATGTTGAGAGTAGAAAAATAATCATAAAATAATTGAAAGATATAGCAAAAGTATCTAAAAAGTATGGATCTATATATTTTTTTGTAGCAAGGGTAGAAATCATTTTTTGGATAAGCAACTAATCCTTTTAGAATCCGTGACTATCCCTCCCAATAAATATCGTTTATAATAATCGAATTCATAATATTTTGGTCTTTCTAGGGATATAGTGAGGCCCACTTTTCAAAATGCGGACCGCATCACGTGATGCGGTCGCAATATTATAGTTGCGTTAACTGCCGCAAATGCATCACAACACAATCGTAGTGTGACATCGAATTTGGGTCACATCAAGCTGCAACGTAACCACATCGATATCAAAAATATTTTTTTACCCACAAAATAATTCATACCGCAACGGCCGCAATCCGCGTCACAACAACCGACCGCAATCACATTAAATGCGACTACAATCACCACAGCCACAATTTAAAACATTGACGAGACCTTATACCACCAGATAACGTACAACAATGAGTTTTAAGTAATGGTTCTACATATATAGCTTATCGCGTAAGAGGAATATACTTACTGCAGTGTCTTTTTAAGAGCTGGAAGAACAAGGTGATGATGAGCATGAGAACACCATAGTTTTGAAGTGATGAATACTTCATCACGACTCTTTATAAGGCCAAGATCTAAAGCCTTTGCAACACCTTGACCCACAGCCTCTTCAGTTCCATAGGCAGCAGCAGTATCAAAGTGTCTGTAACCAACTTCAAAGCCATCAATGAAGATGGAACAGAGTTCTTCATTTGGTGGAAGAGGATTTGTTACAGTTCCTAGGCCTATCACTGGCATCTTTTGCCCTGAGTTTAGAATCACTTCTGGGATTTTCTTTGCTTCCATATTTTCTGCTCTAGTTTCGTTTCGTTTGTGTCTAATGGGTTGACTCAATTATGCATGAGTCATGTATAAATATGTATATATATATTAATATATATTAAATAAATAATTATCATTCAAGTTAATGAGTTGAATCCAACAGTTCACAAACTCTTAAATAGTTCATGAACTTTAATTAACTTAAATTTGAGTTCGACTCATTTCTAGCTCTCTAGTTTATAGGTTCAATTTTTTACTTCCCATTTAATTAATCCGTTTTACCTTTACGGATAAGTTTTCTAATTAATTGTATGAGTTTTGGGTTTGTGTATTAATTATGTAACGCTTGCTTTTATATTTTTTTTTTTATGTTTTGGATTTTTAATTATAAAATGAACAAATAGTCGACCTCTACATTATACTTTTTGAAAACAAAATCTTGAAGAGAGTGTTTCAAGCAAAAGCTCTTACATTCAAGAGGGCCACATGAAATGTACTAATATTTTTGGGAACTATAACAAATTTCATAAAATATAAATAGAAAAACAATAATTTAATCAATTACCATCATTTTCAAATTACCATGTCATGATTACAAATGAAAAAAATGGAAATTTTTAACTTTTCACAACTGTTTTCCTGTTTAGGAATAAAAATTCTTATTAATTATAGGAATTAGAGGATTGTGTATTAATTGCTAATATTGTACTTTTCAATTACTCTTGTTGTTTTTTTATTTCTTATAGGTATCCTTTTGTAAGTAATCGTATCCTGATTAAAAGAATCTAAAATGTATCAGTTGAACCCGTTAGTTGTTGTTTAATAATATAACAAATGAAATATGAGTCTCTATATTATAAATATGTAAACTGTTAGACAACAAGAACTTGTAACTTTTCGTATAACTTATAACTTGTAGTTTTTTGATTCAATTAATAATTAGAGTCTTTAAGTGAACAAAAAATAAATAGATCATGTATATTTTAAAATGAACTTGTAGTATTTGAAAACTAACTTTTATTTGAAGCAACTTTCCAAAAATGATAATAGTTTTCAACAATTAATTCATCAATTTTTTCCCTTAAAACTTTTACCACATTACATTAATTACCTCACAATGAACAATATTTTTGGAGTCTCAAGATGCATAATTGACACTTTACTAATTATAATAATATTTTCAATGATGAAAATTTATACCAATATTATATCTTATTTAAAAATTATTACCATGTTGGTTCCCAAAAATAAAAAATAAAATAAATCAATAAAAATTTGAATAAATTAGGAATCTTCTTTTATATCTTTAATTTTGTATCAATTTGATGAGAAATAATAATATAATATTATTAATTAATAACAGAAAAAGTAGGTAATAATAAAGTAGATTTGATAGTTTTTTAAGAGTATCATATAAATAATATCACTTCAAAATTCGAGTTGTGATTTTGTTATAAAAAATGAACCACATTTAATTTTTTTAAAGTCAACTTTCACCATGAAGTTTTAAAAATGTTGAAGATGCAAAGTTAGTCTACAAAATAGTTTTGTAGTCTCAAAATATATCGTTGATATTCTAAAAGTTTAGTATCATTTTCAATGATTAAATATGATAACAATTTTAATTTTTATTGAAAAAGTTGGCACATGAGCATAATATTGCAATACTCGTAAGTTTTGCTTGTGTTTCACTTCCCTGTTTCATTCATGCAAGTGATCAATCCTCCCATTAATTTTAAGTAAAGATGTGTTTGTGCGTGCCTTTGATATTGAAAAAAGTTTTACTTTGACATTCAAATATGAAAAGTGTGCTTCTAAAATATTGAATTTAAAATCCTAAAAAGTAGTGAAAACTTCTAAAATAGGCATAAAAATATTAAAAAAAGAGTTAGAATCTCCTCAAATGTGTTAAAGTTGTTAGTTGATTTCAGTTTGTTAGTTATAATATTGTTTTTGTTAATCGATTAACTAGTTAGTTTTTAGTAAGACATTGTATTATATAAAAGATGATTCCCTTATTTCTTGTACTCAATTCTATATATCAAATTTCAATTTTCTATGATTTTCTCTCATACTTCTTGATTCATCAAAAAGCTTTCTTTTCATAAATTTTCTCATTCTTTCTTTCTTGCTTTATCAATATTCATACATGACTCTACCATTTTAAGATGGTATCAGAACATAAATAAAGCTTGTAGCATTTAAAAACTAACTTTTCAAAAGTTATTTCAAGCAACTTTCCAAAAATCATAAGAGTTTCAACAATTCATTGGTAAATGTTATCCTTTAAAATTTTACCATATTACATTAATTACATAACAATTAAATACCTATTTATAATATTGTTTAATTATAAATAACTAAACGGATAAATAATTATAAAGTAATAATATTAAAAATAATTATTAATAATTATAAAGTTACTATTAAGTTTATCAAATTAAATTATTAAATAAATTAATAATAGTAAATTTACTAATAATTTTAACAAATTAATAATATTTATTTATATATATGTATTTAATTACTTTAATTAATAGATATAAACAAATAAATAATATAAATTATGTCATTTTTAGTTATTTGACAAATTTCAGCAAGCTCAATATCTTATTTTATCGAACAATTCTAGTTTATTAAATTAATTTCATAACTATAAACTTCTAACTAATTTCACATCTACAAATTAGTTTTGTCAAATTATTCCTATATTATAATTTCGAGTAAGGTATCTTAAAAGTGAAGTATTTGAAGTAAAATGCCTTAAATTATAAGTACTTTGTTTTAAATTTACTCTTGAATTATACTTTCAACTAGAGGGCCATGAATGATGGTACGTATTTCAGGGACACGTTCTTAATTTCTAGAGTATCATTTGACATGTACTAAGAATTTTGAAACTATGTAATTTTTTAAATATAAAATAGAAAACAATAATTTAATGTTATTGATAATTATTAATTATCATTATTTTCCACCTTCATTAATTAGGAAAAAAAATTATTTTTGGAACTTTTATAAAATTAAAAATGATTATTTTCCTCTTTAGGAATAATATTTCTAATTAATTATAGGACTTTTAGGATTGTTAGCAAGTTATTATCTTTTATATTTTTAAATTAATTTTTGGTTTTATTGGTTATATAATAAATGAAAAACCAACCACTATAAAGAGATTACTTCAAGGAAAATGCTGATATACTTGAATGTCACTTGTTATGTATTGAATTCTTACAAACTATGTAAATTTTCGTAAAGTGTAAAATATTAAAATACAAATTTAATAAGTAATTATAAATTTGAGAATATATTTGTTTACATCAAAGTTAAGTTATATTAGTTTCACTCAATCTCTTCCATTAATTTTCTTAAATTCAATGAAACAAATGAGTGATTGAAATAAATGATGAGAGAAAAATAAGAATTTTTGATAACTTTCAAGTTTCACTCATTCCATCCGTTGTATTTAAGAAAATCAATGAATGAGATTGAATGTAACTAGCCTAACTTAACTTGAGGTGTAAATGAATTTCCCCTCGTGTAATTTAATCACTTACCAATTTTTCCAAATTATGTATGTCAAAATTAAAAATAAAATTATTTTGGGAATTTTTAATAATTAATCATTTAAAAACAACAATTAATGTCATTATTTTCAATGATTATTTATATAATGAAAGTGACTTGATATATAAGTGATTGTGATCGTAAAATTTTCCAAATATTATTATTTATATAAAATATTATCTTTTATATTTTTATAAAATATTAACAAAAATATAAAGTATTTATTTAATGAAAATCAAAATACATTTAAATTTTACATTAAAAACTAGTTCATTAAACTGTGTGCGGGCTATTTAGTATTTAACATAACTACATGATTATGGACTCAAATTTAATATCTCCACTCAAACAAGAACAACTTCAAATAAATCGATATACGCACATGGTACCTAACAACTATGTATAACATAAATTATTATGTCATATTATTTTGTTTTATCTTATATCAGAATTAATACAAACTATTCCTTTATATAATGTGGCGCCAGTTTAATAAATTATTTAATAAGTATGATAACACATTTAGATAACAAAAAGAAAAAGTGTTGAGTTTTCTGTGTTGAAAAATAACATTAACTTGTAACAAATAATAAACATTATAAGAGTCAGTTATTTGCACTCATTAAATATATTCACAATTTCGGTGTATTTAACCTCAATCCAACATGTACAATTCATGGACTCTTTGTATCTCAACTAAGTCCATAAGACCAAAACAAAAGGATTGAACAACTTCACAGAATTGATCGAGGTTTAGAGTCTCCCTTATAAATGTGGTGCTTAGAGCAATTTTATTCGCCATATCTGTTAGTACAGCAAGAACAAGAGAGACACATCTATAATATTTTTGACCTATGACAATAACTAGATATCGTTGTCACATTCGGAAAAACCATTGTCTTACTCTTTAGAGAGAGTTTTGAGACAATGAGTATATGTTTGGGAAAGGTAAGGGAATGACACCACATTTTAGGTAAGGAATATGGTGTATTATTAAAGAATAAAATACTAACAAAACGTTGGTCTAATGGTATAAGGCTTCACTACTTATAAGTGACATTTGCTGGAAGAGGCAGTCCCAAATCCTGAAAGTGATTAGTTTATTACCTATTAGTAGTACTAAAAAATATTATAGAATAAAATAATAAATTAAACAATATATGTAATAGATAAATGTTTTTTAAAATTGATAGGGCAACACTTAAAAAAATCATGGTATAATGTATATAAAAGAAATTATACAAAACACTATTGTCTAATGTACTTCTTAAACAATGGTTTTACTATCGTGTAAATAAGTATAAAACATTAGCAAATACAACGACACCATAAAAATGGTGGCCTAATACAATATTTGATCATAGATTTAACAACATAGACAATAGAAATGTTACCGTAGGTTAGTGACAATCATTCAATATGTTGCCGCATGTGTTTTATCATACATTAATATGTCAACTCCGATTTTGATCATCCCATGTCATACAAATGTTATTAATATCGTACTGATTAGAATACTGATATAATGATATGATGATTCAGTCGGTGGTTCACTATTTAAATCGCGTACCGGTGAAGTTAGATATACTAATATTAATGTTGAAAAAACAATAAAAAACATAATAACTATTTTTATTTATACCACTTGTTAAAAAGTATATAGTAGACCATGTTTTATATGTATAAAAAATATAGTAGTTATGCGTTTGATCCTCCATGCCAACATTTTAGTAAAAATAAATTATTTTTATTAAAAAATAATTTTAAATGAAATCAGTTGGTATAACCGGTAAGATTTAATTGAAAAAACCAGTCAATATAACCATTTGTTACCAATTTTGACTGACATAATTATATGACGGATATAAATATTGTACCATACATATATTAAGACCAATTCGCCGATTTACCAGTTTGAAATTTGGAATGATCTGCACAAACCGAATTTGACAACCGTGTGTCATACAAAAAAGACAAAATGGTTACGAATTGTTTGGCAAACTAAATATGTCTTCATAGAATAATAAATTACAGTTTTTAAATTGCATTTCACAATTACATTGCTGGTGCAATATGGTGGTTTTAAAATTTTCCATAACCACATCGTAATCACAAAGTGTTTTAATATATTTATCACTATATGTTTATTAATAAATAATAACTGATGGGTTTTGGATTTGAAAAAGTTCAAAACATTTTAATATCATTATTTATTTAGTTTTTTTTTTTGTATTATCAAGGTATCCCCTCACCTTTTAGGTAAGAAACTAATCATTTTCAAGGCTTGTGGCTGCATCTCCTAATAAATGTCGCTCCCAAGAATCGAATAATTAATCTTTTAGTAATCTTGGGGATGCCCCACTATATCCTCAGAATGACAAAAAAATAATAATTATATTCCTGCGTATGACACTTTTTAGAAGTGACAACTACGAACCCCGAAATGCATTAGTTCATTATTCATAGGTGATGAAATATAGCTAGTAGTATGAAAAAACCTTAAACTAGATCGGGTAAGTTGAAATGGCACATTTTTATTCCCCTTCATAACGTTTGAATCATGAGTATGGAATACCTTCTCCTAAAGAAGTCGTCTCACTATAATATAGATTTCTAACTCGAATAAAATTGTCTCATATGGAATTATTTGCGCTAGAAGGAAAAAGAAGACAAAATAAGCTAGGTGGGTCATTTGATTGTTTTTTTGGGTATATATTTCATTGTTGATTAAGTTTTTCCCCATAAATTAATCAATGTTGTTCTAATACATTGTAATATATTTCATATAGTATAATGCTGCCCAGCCTGATAAACTAATGGTCACAGGAAAACAATAAATTACTCTCCGTGATCAATTTATTGTCTTGTTGATACAATCCACTTTTGTTTTCTTCTTTCCTAAATATCAATAATTAAAGGACTCTTCATTTTTCAACGAAAGACTATAGGCATGAATATATAATTAATCTAAAAAACAAAACAAGTTTGGTGGGTCATTTATGTTAATTAATTAAGTTTCGTCCATAAACTAATGCCTATCTTTAATATAGCTACAATTATTTCATGTACTCCTAAGGCTGGTCAGCATGATAAATTAACTAAGCTTTTATGTTCTTGAGAAGCTTTTAAGATAGCTAACTTTTGCTTTATATGAAACTTATTTAGAGTATCTTGTAAATGAAGTATGAAAATAGTGATATATTAAGTATTAAGTTCATTTTTGGTCCGAATAAATTCAAGATTCTTGTAGTACTCATCTCTCTTTAATTTGGGGTATCCAAATTCAGATTCAGATACAGATAAAGATAAAGAATATGATATAATAACTTTTATTACTAAAGTTTTTTGGTGGATTATTTTATTCATTCATGTCCTTTTTATTTCTTGGAAGTGGAGATTTGATAACTAATTTGTTCTCGTTGCAACAAACTTGACCATGAACCATTTTGATTTTTCTTTCTAAAGATAGTTGGTATCTATTTAAATTGACATGGTCCAATTTATGTAATTTTGTAGGATTGTAAGATTTTTATGTGCATACTATACGTAGTTATATATATTACTTTTAGGTGAATATATTTAACCATGTATTTATTTGATCATAAAACTTTGTAAGTTTTAAATATAGTTTATGAGTTCATATATATTTTTCATATTATATTTAGATTATGATTTGATCCATTGTTTTGAAATAAGTAGTGAATTAAATTTGCTACAATGAGTCATAAAATGTTGTGATGCAACAATCCACAGGTTTAGGACTATGGGTATAAGTTTGAGTCTTTCACCCATTCAACCAACTTGAATACCATCACTAAAACTTATACTAATACATTAAAAATGTGTATAAGAGAAAAAATGATTCATAAATAACAGCTATAGTGATGAATAAATTCGAAAGTATATGTTGAAGTCTTCTACTCAAATTTCTTCCAATTACCATCACTAAACCTCTACTGATAAGATAAAACTTCATATATAAAAACTTTATATGTTTTTGTATTATAGTATGATTATGTATTGTTTACCAACATCTTTTAAACATTACTAAAGGTCAAATTTCTTTTAGTGAGACCCATAGTTTCTCAAATGATCCATACCTTTAAAAGCATCCTATCATACTACTCAAGTATGAAAGACCGGATCATCTTATTAGTTTCTTAGTAACCATGTAAGAAAGAAAAGAAGGAAATTGAAAGAGCAAAAATAGAAGAAAATATTGAACTTTCATTATTGGAATTGAATTATGCATAAAGATAAATTGCAAAGAATTTATACAAAGGAAAATTGATAGTTGCTTGAAACTCAAGCTAGCATTAAAGTAAAACTAGTCCTAACTATCATAACTGAAAACTATTTAAGAATGTTAACACATGTCTCCTGACCTTGTTCATGATGTGCATGCAATGATGATTAAGAATATAAAGCTGATAAAGTTGGTGTTAGTATTATTCAACTCACACTTGTTAAATTAACTATTCATTGAATTTTATAATGAATGGGAGGATGATGCATTTAATATTCTCAAACACATGCAACTTACATAAGAGTATGTACTTTGTAATCATCTTCCCAAGTGTTCACGATTCCGAATCCACATACTTTCTCCTACACTGATTACAATATTAAGCTCTTATTTTTATTCTATTATTACTAATTTAATAATTAATACTTAATAATTATTACTCAATTTGTTAAGCTAACAAGCATGTAAAGAATATATGACTTAATTGTTTTTAGTATAATGTAAAGAATTTCATTTCTGTATGTTAGAAAAGCTTTATTAATAGAAAAAAATCACTTTGATGATCTATAAATTTTAAAAGGGGTTAATTTAGGCATATATGTTTTTTTTGTCTTTAATTTCATTTTGATGTATTGTTTTGTTACCACAATTTAAAACAACACTATATTCAATAATTGTCAAAGTTTGATTTATATGATTAAAAAATTTCACCCAAAATTCTTTTTAAGTGTAATGTTGGAAAGATAAGAAGAGTCTTACAAAAAATAGAAAGCTTACGTGAGTATTAAGGAGCTTGGCCTTTATTTTGATGCATGCAGAGAAAAGTTACTGTGTGATGAAATTATGACTGAGTTTTCTAGCTTTGTGATTCGGTCTCACTCTCTATGTCTTTCTTTTTGAATGTTTATTAAGGATTGCTGGAAGGGCTATTACAGACAACTATTGCTGAAGATTACGGTTGGAAGCAAGAGAAGGAGCCCATAGAGAGAAAAAAAGCTGCTGAAAAAAAAAGCTGAAAGTTTAAAAGCAGGTTAAAGGAAAGCTGAGTAGAAAAACCAAAAGAAATAAAAACAGCTTTTATATTTTTCTTCTTCTCTTCTCTTTGTCCTAGGCCCTTACCTTCTACCTATATCATAATCTTCTCGCTTTCTCTTCATCTCAATAATCTCTTTCTTTTGCTTAGATTCCATCACAAAGATAGAAACATAGACTTGTTCCTTCACTTCTTAGGTTATTATCAATTATCATACAAGATATACATTAACACTTTCTATAGACTACTACCATGTTTGCCAATAACTTATCTACCTTATCACTTCCCATTTCTGATCCTTCTTTCTCATGCCTTGAGAATGGCACCTCCATCAATAAAAGGAAGAGAAGACCAACAGGAACACCAGGTGATGAACAATTATAATTAAGAAAAAAACTTGTATGAAGACGTATCCAATTATTATTTTTATCATCAAAGTAAGAAGGGGGTACCATTACAAAGGGTATTCCAAGTTTTTGAATATAATGATGTCTATATAATATATAGTTTATTTAATTCAAATATTAAATGATACATATACTATTTTGATATATGGGTAATGATATTTTTGGTGCACATACAGATCCAGATGCAGAAGTGGTGTCACTTTCACCAAAATCCTTATTAGAATCAGATAGTTATGTGTGTGAGATCTGCAACAAAGGATTCCAAAGGGACCAAAACCTTCAGATGCATAGGAGGAGACACAAGGTGCCATGGAAGCTATTGAAGAGAGAGACATCAATGGTGAAAAAGAGAGTGTTTGTGTGTCCTGAATCTAGTTGCTTGCACCATGATCCATGTCATGCACTTGGAGATCTTGTTGGGATAAAGAAACATTTTAGAAGGAAACATAGTAATCATAAGCAATGGGTTTGTGAGAGATGCACTAAAGGCTATGCAGTGCAATCTGATTACAAAGCTCATCTTAAAACTTGTGGCACTAGAGGACATTCTTGTGACTGTGGTCGTGTCTTCTCAAGGTTTGTTTTTTCATCTCTCATATCATAGAGTTATTATATATCAACATTTTTGTTACTAAAGTTCTCCATTCACAAAATAGTCTAACATAAGTTGGGAACTTTGATAATAAATATCTGAAATTTGAGATAGATTTGTATGAAAATTTGGGTTGCTTGATGAATGATGATGGGGTTTTCATAAATTTTCACTCTATTTCATGTGCTACAATTTTTTGTTTATTCTATTTTAATAGCCTATGATTTATATCAATTGATCAAAACCTCCTAGCTCTTTTGTTTTAGTCAAAAAATATTTCTCGAATGGGATATAAAGTACAAAATGGGGAGGAAAACCAAAGGGAGATAATTTATTTCCAGATTTTTCAATATTTTTACAGACCTTGATTATGTAATTAATGTATGAGTTACCTTGTTGTTCTTTTTATATTTTTAAAAGAAATATTTCAGCTCCAATTTTTTCCTCTAAATCGTTTATGTCTTTAATGATTTTTTTGTTTTATTTTAATTTACAAAAAAGTGTTTGTCATACAAACAATTTACCTTTTCTTTAAATTAACCAAAACCATGTGTGAGAGAAATGATTTCATTTTTTTACATTGGATCAAGATTTGATATAAAAAGTGTTTGTCATACAAACAATTTACTTTTTCTTTAAATTTACCAAAACCATGTGTGAGTGAAATGATTTCATTTTTTTTACATGATCAAGATTTGATATAAAAGGCTTATTTGTATTTACTCTGCTCTTTTATAAGTGTTGTCATATATTGTTTTGCACAAACTAAGTCAATGGCTTTTTAATTTTAACAAAATTATTATTATTTTTTCTATTATACAATTTTCAATTTTTATTTTATCATTTTGCTCTATTACAAAAGCAAGTTTTGTATAAAAGAATAAAAAAACCATGAAAGAAACCCACCATTTACAAACTGTTACAGTATCAACCTAATATTTTAAAAAGGTAAACTAAAATAATAAATAAAAAGACAAAATACACTATAAAAATTTCCCTCCAAAACCTTCTCTTTTGTGTGATACTGTGTTTGAGTGATGATTACTTCCATTGACATCGTGTTTCTTCAAGGAGCACTAAATAATATATATCTCATAATGATGACATAAATTCTTGACTTCTTTTTTTCATTTTAATAAATTATTTTAGTGGAAATTGGAACCTCTCTTCTCTCCCACCATTTAGAAAACCATTGGATACTTTTTAAGACACCTTTTATAACCACTTTGTCTTTGTCTCCCCTATCTAAATTCTAACTCTATGCCATGCCACATGCAAGGATAATGCACCCTTTTGAATGCTTCAAATTTCAACATTGTTAATTCTAAGGAAGTAATGATCAAGGATCTTTCTTAATTTCTCATCTTCCATGTGTAGGGTGGAGAGCTTTATTGAACACCAAGAAGCTTGTAACATGGGTATGCTAAGGACAGAACCTCATCATCAACAATTACAACTACACCAACAACAACCTATGTGTTTGTCTAGAACAGCTTCAAGCCCTAGCCCATCAAATGAAACCAATTTCAGAACATGCCCTAATTTGCCAAAACCAACAACAGATCCCTCATTCTTCAATATGAACCCTACTTCTTCCACTATTGCCACCAATACTGAAACATCATTATCCAGGAAAAACAATAAACTCTACCCCAACTTGGATCTTCAACTCTCCACCAACACAAACACAAACACATCAAACACTTATACCATTGTTGTTGTGGCTGCATCACTAACACCTAATAAGAAAGAAGATCATCATCAAAAGCAGTCTACACGGTTGCAGCTATCAATTGGTTCATCTCATAACAATGAGAAAAATGACCAACCAAATAGGAACAACAACATTATTAATGAGAAAGAAGGCATGGCTTTGTTGAGGGTAGCAATGGCTGAGAAAGTTTATGCTGAGGAAGCAAGGAAGCAAGCAAAGAAGCAGATAGAAGTTGCAGAACAAGAGTTCACAAGTGCTAAGAGGATTAGACAACAAGCAGAAGTGGAAGTTGAGAAAGCCTATGCTTTGAAAGAACATTCAATGAAGCAGATAAACTCCACCATGCTTCAAATCACTTGCCATGCTTGCAAGCAAAGTTTCAAGGTGCTGGGCACAGCCATATAGGGTGAGGAAGTTCACTTAGCCATTGATGGTGTCCCTATTGCATAGAAGCAAATGTTGGACCAAATGTTTAATGAAAAATTTATTTATCAACAATTATTTAATTAATATAATATTACATCACTTAATTAACGGTAATAATATTGAGCGTATATATATATATTTGGGGTTGGGATACCTATGATCATGAATATCTTATTATCAGATTGATTTAATAGTAAGTTTCAAAATCTTCTAACTCAATTACCTAAGAGATCATAAATACAGATCTAAACTCGACTAGTTATATGTATTACTTACAGAATCTAATATCATTATCACCCTAAAATTTTAATCATCTTGCATCACTATTATTATGTTTATGAAATGAAGTTAAAAGAAAACTATAAAATGTTTTAAAACTATTTATAAAAATAAACATATTCAAAGAATAAAACATAGAAAAATAAAAATATTTAATAAATTTTCTTTAAAAATGAACTCCTTAACCTTATTACTATAGGCTATGTCTGGGTCATACTTGAAGCACGTGCCATGTTAACAAAATATTGATATTCATATATGTGTAAATTTTTTATACAATCATAAATCATCTATAATTAATTGACATATAATAATTAAATATAAATATTGAAATATTTATATTTATACTATATATAAAGCCAAAACTTGAATAATTTTCATTTCCTATATTGCCTTAACATTATTTTATTTTTACAAAAAAACTATATAATCATAAGCAACTACCACTAATACATTAATTAACCACATATCTGACCTTAAATTAAACATTAGTATAAACACACACAAAAATATAATATATAAAAATTAAATGTGTAATATCACATAATATTCATCGGCAAACACAAAATACTTGTACACACTAGTAATAATAGTGCCTAAAACTCGAGAAGTTGATACATTTTTTTTTTCATTCTAAAGTTATGGGAAAGTTTAAACTGTAGAGCACTAGAGCAGTAGCGGAATGGGGCCTCACCATTCAAAATTTAAACATACCTAAACCATATAAAATATTATTTAGTAATATCACAATATTAGGAAACTCATAAATGCATTTATTTAATTAGATTTTAAGATGGCGTGCAAACATTTTTGTTCCATTGCTCTCTTCACTTTCCATTCTTAGACGCCTAGAACCCTAACAGGTACTGCACTCTCTTCTTTTGCTCAAACATTCAATGGCCCTCTTTTCCTTTCTTCAAATTTTGAATTGGGTACATACCCAAATCAATTTTTCTTCATTTTGATCTTAGATTTCTTTGATACGTTTTTTGCTCAAAGATTTGATTTTTTTGCTATTTTTTCGTAGCAAATGTATCTTAGATCAACACCCAGAAGCTGAAATCTTTGGGGTTTGAGGTTTTGCATGTATACATTTACTGGGTTTTGTGTAATTTATCCTGTTAAGTCCTTTTTAAGATTTGACTGTATTTGAGCTGAAATAAATGGTTGGTTGTTTTGGTAACCAAATTGTATTCTATTGTGTTTTATTTCTATTTTCATATGTAAATTTATTGTGTTTTCAATTGTGTTGCCTTGTTAGGAGAATGCAATGGCTTGGATAATTTGTGAGGATAATTAACAAAGTGTACTAGTGCATTAGTGTACTGCAACTTGTTCATCATTTGCTGTTGTGATGGATGGGGATAATGGTCTTAACATACGTAATTGGGGTTACTACGAACCTGCCACATCGTTTAAGAGCCATTTGGGACTCCAGCTAATGTCATCAATGCCAGAGAAACCTATGCTTGGAACGCGCAATGCTGCGGTTTTATCCGGTAATCATGGTGGATTTCACCATAGGGATATTGGGATGCCCCATGCTGCATACCCGATGGATTACATGAGGGATGTTTGGATTAGTAGTCAGAGAGAGAAGTATATGAATATGATACCGACCAACCTGACTTATGGTGGTATTCCAGAGACATCTTCAGCACATCATATGCAGATGATTCAACCACCGAAGGATCAGAAGGAAGAAAGAGCTATTGAAGAAGAGCCTGTTGTTGAGAAGGTGAGCGGCACTGGTAAGAAAAGGCAGAGCAAGGTTCCCAAATCTCCCAAGGCAAAGAAGCCCAAGAGGGGGCCTCGTGTGCCTAAGGATGAACGTGCTCCTTCAGTTCAACGGGCAAGGGTTCCGAAGAAATCTGTTGAAATTGTAATAAACGGGATCGATATGGATATTTCCAGTATCCCAATTCCCGTTTGTTCATGCACTGGGACACCTCAACAATGTTATAGATGGGGCTCTGGTGGGTGGCAGTCTGCATGTTGCACAACAGGCATGTCAATGTATCCTTTGCCTATGAGTACCAAGCGACGTGGAGCTAGAATTGCTGGTAGAAAAATGAGTATAGGAGCATTTAAGAAAGTTCTAGAGAAGCTTGCAGCGGAGGGTTATAACTTTTCTAATCCAATTGATTTGAGGACTTATTGGGCAAAACATGGCACCAATAAGTTTGTCACTATCAGGTAGATTTACTTTATGGTACAACTCGCCTCTTATGCCGTTCAGCCTGTTTGTCATGTATATATGTGTATTTGGCCTAAGGCAGAGGCTTCTTAGTTGGTTTGTAGGACAATAATTTTCGGTGTCATGTGACGTTTCCTTTTTCCTTTTCTCTTCTGACTCTTTCTATGCAGTTCTGTTAACTTCTTTGGATTTAGTACATCGGAATTCAATCATTTGGTCCTGATAGTGGACAATCATATGAGATCTTGTTTTATTAATATTTTGTAGTAAATTTTATCTGCCCATAAATCTTGTGATTGAATGTTCTATTTTTTACCTTATTGGGATGAATTATCTCCACCTAAACATGCGAGTTAAGTTGTTTTTTTTCTCTTTTTTGTTGGAATATGTGAGCTCAATTGTGGAGCAGTATACTCCGGTCTCTGGTATAAATCTCAATTTTTTTAGTTTTATGCCTACTGTTCATGACCTGTAAAAACTGGACTGGAAAGTACTGCACACTGTTAAATTGCAATGGGTTTCTAGATGATTCCTTTGCAGTAATGGTTCCACAATGAGAGCAAACCCACTGTTGTAGACAATTGCAGAACATGCAGCTGTAATTGCAATCGCGATGCGTTTGTAGAGACTGCAAAATCCACAATATTGATGCCGCAATTGCAGTTGTGGACCTCAATTTAGAACATTGATCTTGTTTAAGAAGGAAATGCTAGATTTTAGTACTTTCATTCCGGAAATGAACAAGAGTACTCTGGTTCCACACATCCTTCTAGTGTTTTTAACCAGAATGGAAAAAGAGCTTTTAGTGCTTTCATTCTGGAAATGAAAAAGAGTACTCTGTTTCCAAGCATTCTTACTTGAACATCTTTGGCTAAATCCCTTCCACATTTGAAGGCATGTACCAAAGTTTGTTTCCTATGAAATGAAAACTGAACCCTGGTTTGTGTGTTAATTCTAAGGATTAGTTTGGGAGTTGGATTTTGGAGGGAAAGTGAAGGGAAGGCATGAGAGCCATGAAATATACTTGTGAGATGACTCCCAAGCTTTTTTTTTTTTTCCTTTCTTTCCTTCCAAAATCCAACTCTCAAACAAAACCTAAGGATTTTTTATTGCGAGTTGATTATTGGAAGACAATTAAGAGAATAGAATGTTTTGGAGATATAAAATACAATTGTGAGATGACTCTCATGTTCTCAATTTCCCTCATAAGTTCTAACATTATTGATAGCACTGTCTATACTTAAAATTAAAAGTTTACACTAAACCTTGACATTTTCTCCTACATTTTCTCCTAGGGGAAAGAAAATGTGAAATAACAAGATTTAACATTTATGTTTCTCTCTTCTCATTTCACGTACTCTTTGGACCACGTTGTCTAATACTCCTTCCTTTCATGCAATATATTGCCAAGAAAAGTATATTAAGAATTATGCATTTTTCCATATCTAGAAATAAAAACAATAAAATAACCCCTAGGCATTTTTATTTCCAAATATTCTAACCAAATGGCATTTCATATAGGCATAATATCAACGGATCCTCACGGACACTGATGTTTTCAAACAACCCTCTAGAAATCTGATCACAGAAAAAAAATATTTTGGTTCACTTCAATGCAAAATCACAAATGGGTAAAGTAGAACTGATAAAAATTTGTTCGACAATTAGAAACCTTCAACTACTATTATTACGAGATATGAGAAGAGTGAAAAGATAAAAGTGAGATATTAGTCTTAGACCAAAATATTAAGGTAAAAATATTTTTAATTATAAATTTTTTCACTCTATCCATTATAAGACTCAACACTGAAATAAATTCAACAATTGTTTCGTGAAGCGTAAGTATCATATGTTTACTTACCTCTCCTTAAGTTTATCATGTTCCAATTGAACCATGAGTTCTGATACTACTTATTTAACTTGACTACAATCGATAAAATCTTCAACTACCAAAAGGTTCTATTGTTACATGACATGAAAAGAGTAAGAGAAATAAGTGAGATAATTAATTCTTTATCGATTCTTAATACAAGTAATACTAAGAATTGATTGACCATATAAAAAAATTACATTAAGATAGGCTCTTTTCATCCTAACTAATATAATACATTTAATTATGTACCATATAATTTTAAAAAATATATAGAATATAGTATTCATCTAAAAAAGAATCCGTACCCATTTTGGGCCATAATTTTTTTTACCTCTACTATTTGTTTATCAAAAGTTGGAGAATTCAAAATCATCTAGAAAAATCAAAATAATAATTTTTACATTTACGTTAACTATTTTTTGGACCTAACCCCAACCATTTTGACCCATGTTCATTTTTGAAGTTTTTAAGAATAAAATTGATACATAAAAAATTTTAAAAGCATGAAAGTGCTTAGTGCCTATTCACTCAAACAGGAATTCAAATACCCTTCACTCTTCACTCATCAGCTATGGATTCCAAGACCCTCCAACGACGCCGTTCAACCAATACCAACAAAGAGAAGAAGCTGAAACGCAGCGAGGTGAGTTCAAAACCCCGTCGTTTCATCTTCGATTCATTTTGAATTTCAACGAAAACGATCGTGATTTCCATTTTTCACAGGTACTCGCGAAGAAGAAAGCCATTGAAAAACTGATCAAAACAGCATGTGCCGAAAATGACCAACTCGCTTCTTTCCACGCCTTTCATCATTTCCATCGAAACGGTAACCGTTTTGAAGTTCTTAAGTGCAGTTAGATTTAGTTAGTTTAGTTAAAATATTCGGCTAGGTTAGTTTCATTCTCAGCTGTTAGTTATGAATTTAGTTGAGAGCAAATTGATGCAACGAATGTGTTGGTCTAGTAGTGTAAGGCCTCACTGATCTCAAGTAGACCAAAAAGGTCAAGGGTTGGTTCGATTACCGGGAACAATACTTGTTAGGAGGACAGTCACACACGTCGAAAAAATTGGTTACTTAACCATAAGATGAGAGGATACCGTTGGTTACTTAACCATAAAATGAGAGGATACTCTTAGTTATAACAAAAGAATAAATATGATTTGACAAAAGTGATTTTGTTAACTAACATAACAATCTTCTAACTAATCTGACCGCGTTAACAATGATGTGCTGTGGACTTTCATTCTATGTATATTTCTCAACATGGCAATGTAGGAATGCTAGCAACATTTATGATTGTGTTTGGATTTTTTTGGTTGCTTCTTCTAAGTGCTTATTTTAATGTGATTTTTTAGGTCTCTCTGTGTGTTTGAAGTCAGGTCGTGGCAATGAACTTTTCTCTCCTGTTAAGAACTATATTCAGAGTCTTCTTAAGGTAGAAAGAACACTAGAATTAGCCTACTGAAGAATTATATTCCCTTTTGTTCGTGGTGTTTTTTTTGTTCTGTTCTATAAAATGCACATGGCTTATGCTTTGAAAAAGAGGGAAACGTTATTCCTTTTGTTTGTACTATAATAAGTACGAAAATTGTCATTTTCTCCCTTTTGTTTGTTAGCATATCCATTGAAACTAGAGAGGGGAAAGTGAAAATGATTTACTTGTCTATCCCAAAATTGCAGCTAAACATGGAAGGACCCTATGGATCTGAGTGGCCGGTTGAAGAAAAGGTGAAGCGCCGAGAAATGGTTGATCCAGAAGCACATTATATATTTGTGCATGAGATTGCCAATTTAAATGCTAATGAGACAGCAACGATGTTGACTGCAAACGAGGCTTCAACTATTTGTGTAGAAGATAGTGGCCCTTTGGTTGGATTTGTACAGTACCGCTTTGTTTTGGAAGAAGACATACCAGTGCTTTATGTGTATGAATTGCAGCTCGAGCCTTGTGTCCAAGGGAAAGGACTAGGGAAGTTTCTAATGCAACTAATTGAGCTTATTGGCCGAAAGGTGCTGAATTTTTTAAAGCTCTCATTTTTATTAACAAGCTTATGAGACCTATGTGCATACTAAGTAGTCATTGAATACACTCTCTGATCTACTTTTTCTGTTTTACTATCTCTTGTAGAACTCCATGGGTGCTGTTGTGCTAACCGTTCAAAAAGCAAACTTATTAGCTATGAACTTTTATATTAGTAAGCTGAGGTAACATTTTCACTGATGTGTGCCATCATTGTATTATTTTCCTTTCCAAAGACATATGTCAAGTTTGATAAGAATGGATGGGAGGAAAAACAATTTTATGTGTACTTTTAAGCGGTCATTCATGAGGGAAAAGATGACCTTAATAATCCTATTTCCAATTCTTCTTGAATAGTGGCATTATGCTGCAGCAAGTTTGGAGAGAACTAGAATGTTGTGAAACAAATCATATTACAATAGGTGTAAGTGGCAATGCATGAACATGTATTGAAAAAAGTGAGCTGAAAGCCTTATATATGTTCCATGAGAGAGTGGGCTATTAATTACATGTACTGCACAAATTCGCTTATAACTATGTTCTATGAGAAGTAGAGTCTGCTATATAAGGGTATGTTTGTTCGTATACGCAGATCCTTGACAAGTCAATTGCGTGTGTGGTTCTAATTTTTAGTTTAGGGATAATGCTCTTAGTGTTGTCCATGGTGATTAAATATAAAATATGCACAATGTTCTGTGTACTATTTTCTACTTTCCTAAATTTTGTTGTGGATAACATTATTTGGTTTTATCCCAGTTTTCAACTTAGATGACATCTAACCATTTCTTTCTACATTTTGCTTTTACAGTACTTTTCCCTCCGTTCTAAGTTTGTTTTTGTTTTGTTGAATATGGAACCATGTGTTGCAGATATACCATATCATCTACGTCACCTTCAAAAGTCAATCCAATGGTATATTTGTTTTTTTTTCCTGTTATCATGGAGAAAAAATCTGCTATTATTTATTTTGTTGTTCTTATCTGCAGATGGGGATTGAGAAGAGTTATGAAATTCTCTGTAAAACATTTAATGATGAAGCTAAAACTATTTTGGAGGTAAAGCACAAACTCATAGCACCATCAGTTTGATTCTCTGAAATACTGCCACTGAACTTCATAAAACACCTTCCCTTGTTAGCAGCTTGTAAAAGAAATATAATTTGACACTTGTTCTCCATTTGTCTAAAGAATGATCTTTCAATTGCTCTAAACATAATCTAAACTGAAATTTTAGCTTAAAGAAATTTCCCACCATATCTGAAATTAATCATTCCCGCTCATGTAGCCTCTTTTTTGTTTGCAGGATAGTGAATGAATTGGAGAAAGATTGCTCAACTTATTGGTCTCCATTTTTATATGCTGCTCATTCATGAGTTGGAGTAGCCTAGCTTGTTTTTCGTACATTTACCATTTATTTTTTTTGCTTCTTTCTTCTCCTTTTGCAGAGGATGAGCCTCGACATAATGCTACTTGCTTTATGATCCGGAAGTCATGAGTTTAAATCCTAAAAACAGTTTCTTTACTTAAAGGGTAAGACTGTGTCAATTTACTCTCACTAGATCCCACCGGGTGAGAACCTTTGAAGAAGTGTTTCTAACATCCCACATTTAGTTAGTGAATTAAGTCCAAGAGAGTGCTTATGCCAACACGAACTATACTGGTAGTGAAAGCCAGATGGTGCTCATGATTGTGTGCATTTTATTTGAATATGTTTATGATCTAGGAGCCCAACTGTGTCAGACATTTTCATACTTGTGCTAATATGCTTTGATACCTCACATTTATATTTACAGTGATACGTAATTGTCACATCAGACACTGAGATATAGAAATTCAAGTCTTGATGGTACTATAGTTTCTACATTTTTGTTGATATACAAGCCTGTCAAATGTCCTTGTTTTGAAAATAATTTGAAAAAAATGCTACCTAATCAAATCCATTATTTGGTCATGTAAGAGTTTAGTTAAGAAAAATATTGAGCATAAAGAGGTTTAGTAAATATTGCGGTATGTGAGGGTGAAGGTATATCTTGATAGTACAAAAAAATCTAAACCTGGTTCAACTTATAGTTTATGATTACCTATGAATGAAGTCATGCTAAGTGTGATAAATTCACAACCTGCAAATTGTAGTTGCTGCGTAAAATTGTGTAGATTACATGAATGTAGAAGCTTATAATTGTGTACGGACGGAGCTTATTGAATTAGACTTTATTCAGTAAAATTAGCTCTGAAATTAATTCAATGATTAAAAAAGACATATACTATTTATTTATTTACTACTTTTTATTAATTGAAGTAATTAGATATGTAGGTAAATAAGTAAATAGTAGTAATTTGATTATTAATTTTTGTAATTCAATAAATATTGGAATTTAATAAAAGTATTTACAATTTTATAATTATTTATTTAATCATCTCTAATAATTATTTATATATTAAGTTATTTACAATTAATTTGTAATTGTTAGTATATATTCCATTGTGGTGTAATTAATGTAATTCAGTAGATCTAAAAGCTACAATCTCGTTAACTCTTTTTTATAAATAAAAATATTTTTTTTAAAAGTATAAATATAAATTTAATATGAATGATAATCATAAATTCAATTTTAGAGATATAGTAACAAATAAATTGAAAAATGTAAAATGTAAATTATTAGAAACATGTCAATTCATATAAATAAATACAAGAGATTATTGGGCTAAAGTTGAAAGATTTGAAAATTATAGCGGTACAGAATTACAAACAACAAAATAGAGGAAAAATCCCTTTATATATTGGATAGAAATAAAACTATAGATTATTAATTTATTATTACTATTATACTTTAATTATATATTATTATTAGTATAGAATAGATAGTATAAAAGATTTAATATGTATACACTGTAAATCATTCATTATTCATATATTAATTACTATCGACTTTCAAATAAAAATATAAATAATACAAATTAATAATGAATGATATCTTTTAAAACATTAGTTTAGAGTACTAATGAAATTGACCAAGAGAAGCATGTTGTGATGCATGGATTTTAAACTGCAGTATAAATTGGGATAAGGGTTGAGAATCTTGAGACAAAATAAAAAGCCTAAGATTGAAACAGACAGCAACTCTGTTTCTAAAACCCAAACTGAACCCATTTCCAACGGCAACCTGCACCACCGTCAAGCCTCCACCTCAACCACTTGGCGACACCACAGAGCCCAACAGCGCACTACCCAGAACCACACCGCAACCGTCACTGGTCTCTGCCACCACCACGAACCACCATGCCATTTGGTCTTTCCCAATAAAACCAGCTCAGCTAAGCCGCCGGATTATCCCACAACCCACTCTGCCATTTGTTGGATTTCAACTAATACCAGTCAAGCTTGGAAAACTATTTAAGGGACAAAGATATTTTCTCATTTGGACCAGCAGAGATACTGTATTACCATTTGCACACTACGTGTTTGATAAAAGTCCTATCAGATATGTTATACTTTTTTTGATATTGGTTGGTCAATTTGACCCAAAAGTTTCTTTCCTTGCAGATAGAAATAAATTAACAAAACTAAAAATTTGGAACTGAAGTACAAAGATTAAACATGAAGGTGTTGTGTCCTGGTAGAAGCATAACCACAAGGTATGGCATCCCCAACTTTTGTAGCTTCATTACCCTGACTGCATCTACATTTCTTCATTATTTACCGATGCGTAAGGGTACAAAAGTTCGTTCGTTTTGTAATGTTGAACATGATACTGCTTTAGCCTCATTCGAGTACATGCTCCACATGCGCCCGCTTCCGTCTGTAATTGAATTTAATAAGGTTTTAGGTGCATTCGTGAAGATGAAGCGGTACCCCACTGCTATTTCACTTTCTACTAGGATGGAGTTAAAGGGAATCACCCCTTGTGTTTATACCCTTACTATCTTGATCAACTGCTACTGCCTTTTGGGTAGGGTGGGTTTTGCATTCTCTGTATTCGGTAGGATTCTCAAGTCGGGTTATGGACTGGATATCGTAGCTTTGAATACACTTATCAAAGGGTTGTGTGTTAGTGGTGAGGTTGTTAAAGCTTTAGGCTTTCATGATGAACTAGTTACGAAAGGATTTCGGTTTAATGAAGTTACTTATGGGACCTTAATTAATGGACTGTGTGCAGCAGGGCAAACAGGTGCTGCTATTCAGGTGATGCGAAGGATAGAGGGACGAGTTGTGAAGCTTAATGTAGTGATGTATAGTACGATTATTGACAGTTTATGCAAATATGAACTTATAAATGAGGCACATGATTTGTACTCTGAAATGATTGCTAAGGGGGTTTCTCCTACTGTTTTCACTTACCAATCTCTAATTCGTGGGTTTTGTGTTGCGGGTCAGCTGAAAGAAGCAATTCAATTGCTAGATCAAATGGTACATAAAGACATCCGCCCAAATGTTTATATCTTCACTATATTAATTGATGCATTATGCAAAAAAAGAATGCTCAAAGAAGCATTAGATGTGCATGATAAAATGATTGGAAGTGGTCATGAACCTAGCATTGTCACTTACACTGCTTTGATGGCTGGATATTGTTTAAATAATAAAGTAGATGAGGCAAGGAAATTATTTGATACAGTTGTGCATTGCGGTTTTGCACCTGATGTTTGGACTTACAACGTCTTGATTAATGCATATTGCAAACTTGAAATGTTAGAAGATGTCATGAATCTGTTTGATGAAATGTGTCACAAGAATTTGGTTCCAAATCTTGTGACTTACAATTCTCTAATCGATTGCTTTTGCAAATCTGGGAAAGTTTCATATGCTCGGAAACTCGTTAAAACAATGCTTGATAGTGGTTTGACCCCTGATGTTATCACTTATAGTATCTTGTTAGATGCTTTATGCAAAAGCCAAAATCTTGACCAGGCAATTGCATTATTTAACCAAATGCTTGAAAGGGGCTTGACACCTGATTTTTGGAGTTATAGCATATTGATTAATGGGTGTTGCAAGGATCAAAGAATAGGCCAGGCCATGAATCTCTTGAAAGAAATGCATGTAATGAATTTGGTTCCTCATACTGTAACTTACACTTCTCTTATTGATGGCTTGTGTAAATCTGGGAGAATCTCAAATGCATGGAAGATTCTTAATGAGATGCATGATAATGGTCCACCCCCTGACGAAATCACTTACAGTATCTTATTAGATGCTTTATGCAAAAGCCAACATGTTGACCAGGCTATTCAATTATTTAACCAAATGATTGAAAGGGGTGTGGCACCTGATGTTCACAGTTATACCATCTTGATTGTTGGATGTTGCAAGAGTGACAGGATAGATGAAGCCATAAATCTCTTCAAAGAAATGCATCTTAATGATTTGGTTCCTGATATTGTAACTTGCATTGTTCTTGTTGATGGCTTGTGCAAATCTGGGAGAATCTCGTATGCAGAGCAACTTGTTAATATGATGCACAACAATGGTTTAAACCCTGATATTACCACTTATGGTATTTTTCTAGATGCACTTGGCAAAAGCCAGCATCTTGGCAGTAAATGCCTTATTTCTGCACATGGTTGACAAGAATTTCTTTGATGTACGGACTTTACTTACTGATGGTTTGTGTGAAGTTTGAACACTAACTATTTGCACGGGATTTTCTGAGCACTCTTGACTAGAGGACATTGTCCAGATGTCCAAATGTATACCACTTATGACCAATGGACTTTGTGAAGAGAGATTCTTTGATGAAGCAATGACCTTGTTTTAAAAGGTGGAAAACAATGACCTCTTCAAATGTTGTACTTTTCTAGACAATTATTATTTCTATTCTTAAAAACAGAAGAGTAATATGCAAAGAAATGTCATCATGGATTGGTCACTGGAGAAGGTCTTGTAAGATGACATAACTAGGTTAGTTACTTTTGTTTCGATTTCAATTGCACTTTTATTAATGTTGATCTTTTTGAAAGTTTAGCAGATATTCCTTTTTTTCAAGTTAGATAAACTGAACTGCAATGGTCTGGCTATTAATGAAATTTTGATATAGTCACATGTTTAATAACCTTATTTTAACTGATATACCAATGTGTTAGTGTTTCTTCAATCTGACATATGGGCATGATTAAGTAATCTGCTTAATAACTAATAAGGCAACAAACCAAGTAGAAATTGACATTTTTTATTACACACTGCTATTGTTCACCATTCTCTTTTTGCTCTACTTACTACTAGGAAATAGGTGAAACTCAGGGATATCCTGTTGATATATCCCTGGTGGATTCTGCTCTTCACTGCTCACTGGCTATGGACTCCAAGAGTCTCCAGTGGTCCAGTTACAGACACAACACCCTTGTCGGAAGATGCTGAAACACGGTGAGGTTAGTAAAAGTCTGTCAATTCAGCTTCAGCCCATTTCATGTTTTGTAAGGTATTTGAAAAAACTAGGATTCTTTTTGCAGGTACTCACCAAGAAAAAAGCTGTTCAAAGAACATCAAAGCAGCATATGCTGAGCAGATCCATCTGACATCTTACCTCTCCTTTCGCCATTTTGACAGAAATGGTAAGTGTTTTGGTGTGGAAGAAATGTTAATAACTCTCAATATGTCAATATATAAGAATATAATATTCATGTTCCTGTTGGGATTACTTGTTGCTTCTAGCTAAAGTTACTCTCCCGTTGAGACTACTTTCAAAGCTAGTTGAGTAAGATATTTTTTCCTCATCCGTTTGCACAAAATTTAGGAGGAAAATCTGTACATGATCTTAGCTTCATTTTGATGATTCATTTTTGTGTTTATGTCAACTCAGTTGACTAACCTACAAAATTAAAACTCTTGGAAGTGCACTCTCTCCCCTTCCCTTAAATATAAAAAAAAAATATTTGCTCATAAAAAATATTTCATTTGTTTACATGTCTGTATTGGTTGCAGGAGTCATGCAGGTAATCTCAAGAAATAATGTGTTATTTGAAACCATCGGCACTGTTCTCTTTTGTTTCCTTTTTTCTATTCTATTCACCATTGCTACACTTGATTCATGTTTTACTTGGTCATGTTCTAATTACACTATATACATGGTGAATGCCCTTCCATTCATGCAGGTTCTAATTGTGCCATGAACACTTACTTGTGCTTCAACATAAAAAAGTAGAGGTATTCTACTCTTTATCCTTTCATTACTCAGACTCACTATCATGATTCTTGAAGAAAATTCCAAAGACTAAAGAGTTTAACTTTGATGTATTGTGAAGTTTTTTACAACCTCAGCCAATCATATGTATGTGAACTTTTGAGATAGTTGTGGTTTTGTGAGATACAAATATTTTCAATGAGGTGTGGCAGTGCATATTCAGTGGCTGTTTAAAACTCTCACATTATCATGACATCAAAATTATTATTTTTAATTACTCCCTGAAACCTGGAATCTCATTATTTTCTGTGTTGTATTATTTATCTTAAAACTTATGACATGTATGTCATCACTTATCCAACTTCTTTCACTCAATCCTATATTTACTTTGGTTCTCTCTCTGTGTGTCTCTCCTCTATTTACTTTGTTTATATATTTGTTTGTTTTATCCTTTCATCCAGAAATTAGGTGTGAGTGATGTGGCTAAAGCAGTCACAGACAAGCGTGTAAATATGTTTGAAGCAGTTGGAATATGGAGCTTCCACAAAGCATGGTTTTATTCTTACATATTTTCTTCAACAATTGCAAGACCTCATTCAATATTGAGATCTAGTAGATAGGGATTGTAGTCAAAAGTTCGATTCCTACGGGCGACACTTGTAGGAAGAGACAATCATGCATCCTGAAAGGGATTAGTTTTTTACCATAGGGTGAGGATACCCTTAATAATACCAACAAAAAAAGAGACAGGGATTGTAGTTGCACACTTTTAAGATTGTGTTGTACTTTCTATGCTAACTTTCTCTTTGTAATTTAGTATGCATGTCAGTTTGAGGTTTGAAGCAATAAAGACCATTTTTCTCCTTCCTTTTAATTGTTTATCTTCTCTCTTCTTTTTTCTCTCATCAACAAATTTTAGTCCTTTAATTTCTCTATTTGAGCGATATGTTAATTTATGAGGGAATAAAGCCACTGAAGTGATATATTGTTTTAGTTTAAATGAGTTTATTATGTATCTGCTCTACTCACTTTTAACTATATTACACAGACCAATGCAGGTAGTTAAAATTGGTTATTTCCTTGAATTTAAAAAATACCATTTACAATTTTATGTCATTAATCTTGAAGATAGAAATGTGCTACTAACAATAAAAGGGGATATAATAAAGGAAAAATTAATTAACAAAAATGAATAGTTTAATATATATTTAAATCATGCCGAATAGATCAACCATATAAGTTCATAAAAGAACAATCTTGCATCAATTTTTTTTCCTAGTTTAGAAATTGTTATTATTATTTTAAAACAATGTTTGTGAGATTGTGCTTACTTCTATGGTTCTATATAGTTACTTTATTTTTCTCATTTCAACTTATACTAGACTTGTTATTTTTTCACCATTTATTAATTTATTAATTGGCCAACATAGGTATCATCTCCCTGCTATTTTTAATGTGAGAAGGTGTGGGAGGAGAAATAAAAAGTGAAGAAATATATGATATTGGTGATAGAATGAGAAATAAAGAGAAATAAGAAGGAACTAAAATGTAAGATACAATATTTGAGAAAAAAAGCATTACTGATATATGTACATTTAGAAGCATTACTTTTTTGGGTACATAGAAATGGTACTTTTGTAACACCATTCTAGTGTAAGCAGAATATTTTTATATAACAAATGTAAGAACTAAGAATGTAAGCGTAAAAACTTAACACTGCAATGTTTGTCATAGAAGTAGGTAGCAAAGAAAGAACAGTACAGTCACTGTATGATTACTCTCAATTATATAATTCTATTTAACACTACAAATAGTCCTAACAAACACTTTGATGTATTATATATGCAGAAAATGAGAGTTATTAAGACAGAATAAAAAGAAAGTAACTGTTGGAGTGTCATTTTCATACATATACTCTAAAGTCTCAACTTAGCCAAGAAACACATTTCTCTTTCCAATTCATGATTCCTTTATATTCTCCATTTCTTTATATTATTATTATTATTATTATTACAATAATTATTATTATGCACCACGCCACCACCAAACAATAAGTCACACATCTCTCTCCTTAGTCTTTGAGAATGTTTCTTTTGTGAAGCTGAGAAATAAAAAATGTCTTCTTTTTATTCCATCGAGCCTTGGTTTCAAAGATCAGACTTATTTTATCCCTACTTATTATTTGCACCTCTACAATCACTATACCTAATATTCTTTCTTCTTCTTGCTTGTTTTATTCACCATGTGGGTTCTCTATATATTGTTATATATATATAGATATAGAATAACTAAAGTGAAAACAATTACTATTTTGAGAAATAGGAGTAATTGATATAAAATATTGTATCTAATTTAATTTCTCAAGATTTAAAGCTAAATGCATATCAATTTGAGTGATAATGTTATGAGAATTATTGTCATATATAAGTCACTATATATATATATAAATAAGTAGTAGAGGATTAATAAGCATCCACATGAGTCTTTTGTCTATGTTTCTTACTATAGTTCTCTATTAATCCTCTTTGTTGGCCTCAGGTTTAGTCCTTTATTATAGCTTGAAATCATTATTTCTGAGAATAATAACCAAAAATGGCTCAGAATAAGAGTTTCTTCTCATCACAGAATCAGATTCCTGATCTTTCACTTAACATGAGTCTCCCATACGGTAGTGCTCCTTCTTCAGTTTGCACTGAAAGGGTTTCTTCTTCTTCTTCTTCTTCACCCTTTGATATAAGGAAAGCAGAAACTGATGAAGGTGCAGCCTTCAAATCCCACAGTGATAGTTCAATGAATTCAATCAGAGGAATTAGCCCTCACAAAACTACAAGCATAGAACTTTCCCTTTCCAACAATAACCCTACAAGTTCAACCCCTTCTGAGTCTGAGAGCCCTAGGAGAAGAAACCTTGTTAGATCAATCAGAGAATCACAAGTTACAACAACAACAACAACAACAACAACAACAACAACAAATCATGGAATAACAAGACCCTTTAATGGAACCCTTCTCTACACTAGTAACTTTCCTTCTTCTCCGGAAAACAATTCCTCAATAGAGAGAATAAACTCCAAGTTTTCACCATATGCTGATGCATATAGTAACCCTTCTAAATATTCAACTAGTTCAGATTTTTATAGTAATATTGGTGTTAAGGGTGTGGAACCAATCTCAAGATTTAATGGTATAACCATGGAAAGTTTAAGACCTCACCAAGAGTTTGAATACTTGAACCATCATCAGAAGCAACAACAACAACATCAGAATCAGTTTGGTGTTGATCAAGGTTCTGATTTTGCAAATGGATTTGTGAGGTCAAGAATGTGGCCAAGGCTGCAAAGTAAGAGAAACACAAGAGCACCAAGAATGCGTTGGACTAGTTCTCTTCATGCTCGTTTTCTTCATGCAGTTGAGCTTCTTGGAGGCCATGAAAGTAAATCTCTTCTCTCTATTATTCCCTCAGTTTCATTTTCTTTTGTTCTTGTTGTGTGACTATTAGTACTATGTCTTGAAATTTGAATCTTTTGTTGTATGTTTTGGATTGTAGGGGCTACTCCAAAGTCAGTTCTAGAACTCATGGATGTCAAAGATCTAACACTAGCTCATGTAAAGAGTCATTTGCAGGTACATCTTGACTCATTCTTGATTTTACCCCTTTCCTTCACATGTCAAACAAAACAATATTCATTATTTAACTCTAATCAAGATCATTTTTTTATACACTTATACTCTAATCAAGTCCATTTTATTTATCATGTTAGTGATGTGGTGATTGTGGTCCAAACTCCGAAGTGATGAAATTGTTCAAAACAAATTTACAATAACCCTTTCTCTCTTGGTGTATGTGTGTTTGCTAGAGCCTGTGGAGATGAGTGTTTAGACTTTGTCCAGAGTCTAAGTATGAGGCACAAGAGCCAAGACATGCAGTGAATGAATGAATAGTTGAAGCTGTTGTTTGCTGTGTAAATGGGAACAAGTATCCTCTCCATTAATGGAGAGATAAGTAGTTGTTTTTCTTCATATTTTTAATGTCAAAAAAGTGATTTTACAGTAAATAAAAAGATAAAAGTGTCATTACATATTATATTTTGTGTGTTATAATATGGTACTTACCTCTTTATTAGTGAAAAATATCCCTGAAATGAGATAGCTTCTACTTTTCATTGGAGATAAAGAAAAAAGAGAAATTAAAGTAGAAAAAGTAGCCATCATTTCTCAATAATAGAACCAAAATTTACTTACCAAACATCAACCTCATTGTTATTAAAGAAACCCCAGAAAAATCCACACAAAAAAGCATCTGATATGATTATATTTTTCCATTTTATTATTATTATTCAAATCTTCCTTGTTCATTTAAATTTCAGATATCCCTTCAATATATTTTTACTGTTTTTACTTTATTTATATATTCTTTTCCATGTATTATATTCATCTTATTTGTCCTTTTTTGGCTTCTGCAGATGTATAGGACTGTTAAAAATACTGACAAGACAGTACCCTACTCAGGTAATATTTTATATACCTTTGCAATATTTCACCTAATCTTTTTTACTCTAATTAATTCCTTGATCTCCACCCCAAATTTAAGTTCACTTTATTCAATTCCTGTGAAGATTCCCTCTCAACCCCTTTATGACTCAGACCCTATTAATTCATCCATTAAATAATATTTCTTTTACATGTATGATAATATATACTACTTCATTTTAGTACAACTTATTAGTCAAAACTAAAGATCTAATAATTTTTCCTTAAAAAATATATATTAATTTCATCAATATGTAGTCTGCAATGCTATGAATATGTTTTTGTTTTGTTTATGATTATGAAATTTTAATGTTTATATATAATGCAATATTTCAGATGGAGAAGATTTCATGTCCCTAACACCAGCACTTAATCAAAATATTATGGACTATAATTCAAGCAATCTATTGGGAAATTCTTCTTCAAGGTAATTAATCTCATTTTTTTTGTCTGGTGTGTGTGGTTGTTTTGGTCAGGCCTTGATGTCAGTGTTGGATATATATTATATCTGCATGGATGCATGGTTATATCAACTATCCATATATACAAGTTGATTATTATAATAAATTTGGGAAAATTACAAACCAGGTTCCAACCTTTTTCTGATACTCAAAAGTGCTTCTTTTTCTGACAACTTTTCCTTTTCATTTCTTTTCTCCACTTCTGCTTTCTATATTGTGATAAAAGTAGCCATGCATCATTTGGCTGGTACTTCTTTTTAGTACAATTCCAAGGTTATTTAAATGTGTATATAGAAAAAGAAGTTTTCTGCCATTAAATAAAAAATTTCAGTAGTTATATGTAAATAAATATACAAGGAGGTACCCTTTAGCAATCTCCATTTAGAACAATATATTCCTTTTCCATATGATTTTTTAATCTTTAAATTTCATTATGCCATAACTATAATAGTTAAAATCCTCTCACTTGATGGAGATTGTAATAGGTGGCACAAATAATTTTTTAACAAATATATATGATTTAAGTTATTTGTCAATATTTTTTTAAATTAAAAAAGTTTCATTTCTCTTCATATTTTAATATTGGACTCTCGATATTTGAGATGAGCTTAACTCAATCTTAATGGAAACTTGTGGGGGAGTCCTTTCAATACTAACTAACATTAAGGGCTTTCATTGGCAAAAAAAAAAATAGTAAAATAACTAACATTGTTACACAACCCTATGGTTAGAGTATCCAATTTAAGGGCTTTCAATTAATCCCATTTTTCTGTAATGTTAGGTTTATCAATTTGGCACTCTAGGTTTATCAAAGATTAATGTTACAAATTGAGAAAAACAAAAGGATATTATTTAATGCCTTAGTATTTAGCTGCATTAGAAACATTTTGATTGAGGAAAAAACATCAAAAGACTACTACCAAAAAAATTGTGATATACAACCAAAAAAACATCAAGATGTTACTTGATTCTGAAAGACAGCATAGAAGTCATATATATAGATATGTTACAATACTAGGTCATAACTATTGCTTCTTGAGTTGTTGTTGTAGGATATAGTTAGTACTCAGAAAAAGAATATAGCTAAAGCGATATCCTCCTTCCTTTACTTATATTCTAAGTTTTCTTCTGTATTCATAAATTATATTCTGTTGAAACCTAACTCTGCCAAAAATATTAAGTGTATGGTTAGGAAGGTTAGGAGTTTAGAATAACTTTTGTCTATAACATGTTCCTCTTGGACTTTAATTTACACAAAAGTCCATTTCAATCCTTTTTTTAAATGAATAATGGGATCAAATTGTTGAAATATATTTTGATATTTTATGTTAATAATAAGTTTAAATTCACTTAAGTTATTTTTAGTTGTTAGGTTAATTACTTTTTCTTCTTATTATATAAGGTCTTCAGATAACTTTTTTTACTCATTCAATAATTTCATTCACTTATTAACTATATAATAAAAAAAGTTTTCTCATATCAACTATTGGCACATGTCAACTTCTCATACATTTTTTCCTCCAAAATAGTTCTACTTTCTTCATGTGTACATTCTCATACTATATATTTTTTCCCTTCTAATATAATATTGAATTCATTATGCATTTCTCAGTAATTTTAAAATAAAAAATATGTCATTGAGTCTTTATCTATGATAGCTACACTATATATTTCATTTCCTTATTATAATAATATAATAATATTAAATTCTTGTTGGATTTCTTAATAATCTCAAAATAAAAAACATGTATTACTCTAAGAATTATTCTATTTTTTACCTCATCAATGTTTTGTGGTATTTTTCCCACTAAATTTTAACATCACAGTTCAGATTCTTTGAATTTGAATTTTTCCTATTATAATTGAAAAATCAAATTCAAAATTGAAGCTTTTTATATCTTTTAGATATTTTTTTAATAAAAAAGACTTATATCACGATTTGATTTCCTTATTTTCATTAAAAGATGCAAATTTAAAATTTTAAAAATCATTTCATTCTCTACAACTTTTAAAATATTTATTTTAAAAAAATCATATAGTATAATGTTTCGGTTTCCTATTTTCATTACAAAATTCAATGCAAATACATAAGTAACATGTATGTTTTAACTATAGAATGAATGGGTAAAATGTGTCTTCTTAACAATGCGAATGTACGAGTAATATATATGTTTTTAATCATGCGAAAGTACGGTCAAATGTGTGTTCTTAACAATATGAATGCACGTGTAATATGTGTATTTGTAACCATGTAAATGTACAAGTAATATATGTGTTCTTAGCCATATGAATGCACATTTAATATTTGTACTCTTAATCATACAACAAAAAATATCATCTCATACTAATATACGCATATCTTACTAGTTTAATGAATAATGAATGAAATACACATTATTTTTCTTCCTATTTGATTTCTAATAAAATTCTTGATCCATTAATTCATGAGTCTAGCTTTAATATTATCTTAATTAATATATAATCATCTATAAACAAATTAATTTAGAAATTGTAAATTCATGCCCACTTTGGCATAGCCAGTGAGGGTGCACACCCTGAATTTTTAAAAAAATTATATATATATTTTTAATCTTGATATTATAATTTGTAAATTATCAACCATATGATTTAAAAAATATATATTACCTACGTAGAAAAAACTACTTAGAAAAAAAATCAATACAAATTAGAAGTTGGAACTTTGAATAACATATAATTGTGGTAGTTTCCATTTTACACACTAATTTTTGCCTTCAAATATGTTCTATTATCCTCAAACATCTTTTCACTTCTTAGTTGATTGGTTTTTTATATAGACCTTTACTGTTTTCCATTTCATTGTTACTATTATGCATTTCATTTTCTCCATTGTCTTAATATTGTTTTCATTTCATTGTTATAATTTTATTCTTTCGCCTTCGAATAAAGCTATTTGTTTTTTTTTGTTTCTTTTATCACTTTTGTTTTGTTGGTTGCCATACATGTTCAACACTGTTTTTATTCATTATTCTCTAAGTTGTTTCATTTCCTTTATTCTTTTTTTGTTTCATTGTTTCTATTCATTCTTTCGATCTTTGTAATTTATAATTTTATTATTTTTTTCTACTTTGTTTTTATTATATTCTATTTTGTTTGCAATGATTTTAGTTTTTGTCACAATAATCATAGAAAGAGATTTTTTACCTATGAAGATTGTGAATTAGGTTGCATAATTGATGAGAGATGCATGAGTAAATGTTTGTCTATTGGCTTATACTGAGTGATAATTGTTCAACAACTTTCACATTAATTTATACGTAGTATGTAATTTATCTGATTAACTATAGTTAAATTTTGTAATTTTGATATTAATGTTTTTATCTTTTTATATATAATGATATTTTTTTATCTTTAACTTTCTTGCTCTCGTGG
The DNA here is from genome assembly GCF_001865875.1 of Lupinus angustifolius. Lineage (NCBI taxonomy): Eukaryota > Viridiplantae > Streptophyta > Magnoliopsida > Fabales > Fabaceae > Lupinus > Lupinus angustifolius. Next base: position 2,837,953 of record NC_032011.1, on the reverse strand, counting down.
GTCCTAGATCCCTCACTGACCATAGCTTAAGTGGTGGTAGAGATTCTTTTATATATATATATATAGTGTAAAATTTGTTCGACGGTGTAAAGATTTATACACATGCACATTATCATCTACCCTTCATTTGTATTACTTTTTTTTAAAAATCAACAATAATTAAACATCAATGGTGGGTGGATGATACAATGACAATGTATAAATCTTGTACACTGTAAGTGCATACATCTTTTTCTCATACTCTAATGGGTTGAGTATATAACTTAGGTTATTTATCATCCTATAGGAAGTTCTTATAACGAGTCATACTCAAAGAAATTGCATGTCTACAAGATTTCTTGGTTTTGAGCCAAACCAACATTGTTGGAGTGTCATGTGTGACAGGAATTACACACAAGTGAAAGGTTTTTATAGTCCTTTTGAGTGAAGATGTAATATTAAGTTCATTTATCGTGAATATATCCATTATAAGCAGTTTAGTATATCGAACACAAACAAATTCAGTGACACAGACATGTGTTCTTAAATTCTTTGTCACCATTATTCTGGTGCAATTCATGATTTGTTACGTGCAACAGAATGCTTAACCTGATACAGTTGAATAACTTGGAATACCCTCTTGAATTATCCATGAAGTAAAAAGGAGTGATACATGAATAGAAGATCTATTAAAAAGTACATAGTGTTATACTTAATTAGCTCATTGGTTGCATATTTTGACAAGTTAAGAGGGTAATTAGTAATATGTCAAATGCACCATAGAAGAAATTTATTACAAACATCTACAACCTTGAATTGTGAATGTTTATTTGATCAGGAATAGTATTGTTCACCATGGTCATAACCATCACCTTTTATGATTAGCTCTTCCTTACCAATATAAACATTGAATATCAACAATGGCAATTGGCCTCAAATAAATTAAAGTAAATCATTGCAGTAAACTTGTGTTGTGAATAATCTGTCATACATAAACTTTCACTTTTTTCTTTCAATTAACATGAATTTGATAATGATATATTGCTAGCAAAATACATATGATTATTCTCTTTCATTCACAAACTTTGTTCCTTCAAATGATTAGCAGTAAAGGAGCACGCATGCAAGTTAATTCTCAAGATTTGAATGAGCTTAGTTCAGAAGAAATCCTATCATCTCAGCATATTGGGAAGCTTTCCAAGGTTTGTGGCCTAATCATCACTACTTCTATATAGTATATAGTATAATGTAATATTTATATATTATCAGTGTCAACATTTATACACATTTAGTATATCATTCATCATTTATTTGTATTATTTTTTGAAGAATCAATGATAATTAAAAATGAATGATGAACTGACAGTGTATAAAACTCTTATACTATCATTATATACATCTTTTTCTCATAGTATATACTAATACCTAGAATATTCACCGTTGAAAAAAATGCATGCCTTCAACAATAATCAACCATATGCATATAAATCCTCCTTTTGCAAGGTCCAACATATAGATCTTTCACTCAATTTGATTTTGGGGTGTAAATTATTAGGTTACAGCAGTGATATCTGAGCTATATGAAGATGATTTCTTAATTTGTGCAGGGAAGCAACTATATACAATCAAGAAGCTTCAAGGATCAAAATTTAGATTCACAGAATCTAAGCTTGGAGTTTACCTTAGGAAGATCAAATTGGCACAGCAATGAACATGCCTAACTTATTGATATATAGAATTATGGATCATTTTACTAGCCAAAAGATATAGATAATGAATGCACTGGTATATATAATATATAGTGCTTTTGTGAGGAGGAAGATATCACTTTCCACAAAATTTAAACCAACTTTATACTATATTTTACCTAAAAGATATCGTAAAAGAATTCTTCGATACTGAAGAGACAAATTATTAATTTTGTTTTTGTATTTAAAGGTAAAGTGTTATGTCATACTATTTTTTCCCTTTAATTTGTTATGCACTTTCCTCTCGATAGTACGAGAGAGGATACTAACCCAATTAAAGAACGGAAGAGAAAGAAGGAATCATATGTATTATAAGGCTTTTTGTTGTCTTTTTTCTTTCCTATTTCCTAGGTTCCTACTCATATTGTCCATGAGTAAATTTGTTGTGGCACATGTTGATCCTAGATTGTGATCAGAGAGTGCAAGGTTGATAACTGTTATCTATTATTAGTATACTTTGTTCCTTGGTTTTACTCCTTGACTTGTGCACAAGGTATATATCATCAAAGCTAAAAAAGCAATGGTGGGTGTGAAAGATTTGGAGAATATATTTTTTAGCTTTGTTTTCATAAGTAAAATCACATCTTTTTGGTAAATCATTCATGGAAAAAGCTATTTTCTGCTTAAAAGTGAGGTTTAATTTGATTGGAAGATGTGTATATCCACGTTGCCTCATACAGTGATTAGAATGTTGATGTTGTGAATGTGGGTTGCATTATGCCCCCACTTATAAATGGACACCTTTTAATTGATTTTTTATTTATTTAAAGAACAATCTATTTATCACTACACAAAATTAAAAATGGTGGGAGTTAATGGGAAAATCAGTTGTTACTGAGGCAATGGACCTTAGTGAGTAGTGTTACTTATACACCTCTTGATACATGTATAGATGGAATTTGGCTCCTCTCCATTACATAGTGCATACATAATATTTCAATGATCCAAATTTTTGTTTTTTTTTAAATTAAATATTTTTTTTAAAAATAACCCCTCTTATATTTTTAATACTGGAGAGTCCAATAATGGAGAGGAATTCTTTTCCTATTGATGGAATGACATTTGTTTCCTATTAAACCATTTAAGTATTGAATGTGGAATCAGGGATAAATATATAAGTTTTTAATTTATTTAATTTCAAATAATAAAAATTCTGAACCTGTATTTTTTTTTGTTAAAATATGGACCTGAACTGGATATACATCTAAGTGACTAAGTTCAACCCTATCCAAAAATGTATTAGAAATGGTCCTTTGGGATAGATGTAAAATTAAGCAAATTATTTAAGCTGTAAAATGAAGGACACTAAGAATTGTGAGAAACAGATACTGCCCTTATCAATAAGTGTTGATTCCAGGAATCGAATATTAATCTTATGAATTCAATGTAACTTTATACTACTAGATAGTAAAATTTAAAATTAAGCAAACTGTCTTAAGCTGCAAAATGAAGGACACTAAAAATTGTGAGAAACAAAAGCTGTATTCACTTTATTAAAACAACACCCTTGGAATGACAACAAAACTCGTACAACAATTATTTTTAATAATATGAAAGCATTTGCTTGAATTTACCCATATAAATTTGATACAATGTTTATTATTATATTTTTAAATCACATGAATTTTTCATCTAGACAACTTGTATTATTATTATTATATTTTAATATTACTTTCAGCCATTAGTAATGTCTCTTCTATAATAATTAAAACTTTAATTATTTGATCTCTTTAGGATTTAGCGGGCTAAACCAATAAATTATTTTTAACTCATTCTTTTTGGTACTACAAAAAATATATCGTCATATTTTGGGTAACGAACTAATCTTTATCAGATTGTGTGATTATCCTTCCAATAAATGTCATTTTTAGGAATCGAACATTTGACTTTTATAATTACCATAAAAAAAATCCCAATAAAATATAAGCAATTATGCACCCAATAAAAATAACAACATTTTTATCATTTTTATAATTCAATTTATCATATAAAAGTTTTTACACGAATAACCCAAAAGAGCATCAACAGAGAAATCAATAAAACCTCAAAACCCACTCTCAAAAAAACAAGAGAAAATTAAAAGCATGAAGTTTCGCTACGCGATGGTGTGTTCATCGAACCAGAACAGAAGCATGGAAGCTCACTTCCTTCTGAAGAAGCAAGGCTTCGATGTCTCTTCTTACGGCACAGGTGCACACGTTAAGCTCCCTGGTCCTTCCCTCAGAGAACCCAATGTCTACGATTTTGGTACTCCCTATAAGCACATGCTCGATGATCTTCGCAGAAAAGACCCTGAACTGTATCCTCTTTTTTTCTCCATTTTCTTATACCCTTTTACTCCTTTTACCTGAATATCAACATTAAAACTTGTGGGTTTGCTTCGATTGAAAAAAGTTTTGATTTTTTCTCTTTTTATTAGGCGGAGATTGATTGAACTTTTTCTAATTTTATTGGGCATTATTGTGTTTTTCACTCAATTTTGTTTTTTTTTATGTGGGTTGATAAGCTAATAGGTGGAAATAGAGAGAAAAAAATCATTTTTTTATAATTTTCTCTTTGCTTTAGTTGTTCTGCATTTGTTACACTAGCTGAGATCTGGTAATAATCTTGATGAAATGGAGAACTTTTCTTCACCATGAGTCTAAGGTAAAGTTTGGTAGATATGCTAGAATTTAAAAGAACATGTAGGTTTTGTTGTATGTTTAGCTTATAAAAGAACAGAACATTACATGAGGTTGAGAGTGGGGATATTTTGGTTCCACTGAAAGGGTGGAACCAAAGAGAACGGAACAGAATACGTCGTTTCGTTTCCATCCGCATGCCAACCGCTGCCTAAGAAGTGTGAATTTTGTATGAGAATTGAAGGGGGGCGGGATAGCAAACTCTATTTGGAGTATGTGATAGTTATTAATTCATTAGGGGTTATTATCTTATGGTGTTTTCCATGAGTAAACTGAGTTTACATGTTTGGATTTGATTAACTTTTCAGGGAAAAAGACTTTTGTTTTAATTTAAAGCTCTCCAAGGTAGATTTGATTATAAGCTATTTTAAACTCAAATTAATATAATCTAGACATATGTTAAGATAGAGAGTTAATGAATGCATATACACTAGTCTATAGTATTTAATCTCTCTATTGATGGACTCATGGACTTGTATGTTGTGTTTACTTTGCGCTTGAATCCTTGTTTATTATTTCATATGGTATTGTGGAACCTTGACAATAGTGCAGCTACAAGCGAAATGGAATTTTGCCAATGCTTAAAAGAAACTCATTGGTCAAATTGGCACCTCAACGTTGGCAAGAAAATGCAGCTGATGGCTCCTTTGATGTGGTATTTACATTCGAAGAAAAAGTATTTGATATGGTTGTTGAAGGTTGGTACTCTTGATGTTTTCTTTCATTCTTTTGTGCTCTCTCTGATTGTTCTGATGTAACTAAATGTAAAATTGGATTGTAGGATATTTGAATTTTACTAAATAGTTTTTAAGTTTGCTGCCAATTTCAAACTTTCTTCTCCGGCTTCTTATTCAATTGCAGATAGAACTCAGTAACTAGCAAGCTTAGGTTTTAAGTTGAATCCATGTCACCTTTGTGTAAATGAAGTTCAGAAAAGATGTTTACTAGCCATGATTTTGGAATGGATTCCAAACTTAGAGAACATTAGAGACAGGTGTTTGAATCCCTGAATTTGCAAGGGGTTGCAAATATCATTCGTCTTTCTAGTTGTTATTAACAGCACCATTTTTCGTGCTTTCACGTAAGAATATCCTTCTGCATTTTTCCCCCCTTCTAATAATGAGTTTTTTTAATTATTAAATAAAAGTAAGTTTTGCCTGACTTAAACTTAGTGGCAAGATTATATAGTTTTCCAGGAAGGAGAGTTGTTCCCGGCGCACACATGAGTACTTGATATTTCATAACTTTCGCTCTTAACTTTATTTTCTATCTTTGGCTTAATTGATGGTTTAATTGAACTTCATTGAAGCTGTTAAGTTATTTTCATAGTCCTTCTATGGCTGTTGTTGTGGAAATCTATCTAGTCATCTACCAATTAGAAACTTTAGTATAGACATATGTGGAATAAAGACCATGCCGAGTCCAATGCCTCTTTATTTGAATCCATGTTCGACATCTGTCTAATAACATCGACAAATTGTAGATCTCCACAACAGAGATCACGTCCTAATGAAAACTGTGCTGATAATCAACTTGGAGGTGAAAGATAACCACGAGGAAGCAGCCGTAGGAGCAAGGCATACTGCAGATCTATGTCAGGAGGTTTGTCTCTCATGAAATACATAATTGGTTGTATTCGTAATATATGTACATTTCTTATTGACTTAGAAGCTTGACATTGCAAAAATCACTACCCATTTTTAATGTACCCATGTTTCATAGCTTACTATGAATATATTTTGTGCATAGATTGAAGCTGCTGAATCATGGGAGGAGTCAATTGATGACATTGTCACTGGTTATGAGAAACAGCACCGGCGGAAGCTTTTATACACCATCTCCTTCTACTAAACATACTTCAAATCAGTTTCTGTATATTTGACATGTAGATTTCATTTTAAATGAAAACTAATGAATTGGCTTGTTTTGCATCATCACTTAAAAGAATTAAAATACCTGGAAAAAAGTAGGAAAATGGTGCACTTGTTTGGCCTTTTCATTATGTTATCTGGCAAAAGGAGTAGAATTTTGTAGTTTTGTAGTGTGAGATTAAGTAAGTTGTTGTGACTTAACTGATATGAGTTATGTTTTAAGGGGTAAGGGGTTGCTACTGTTTGAACTTTGAGACAATGACATATCTTGAATGTGGGTGAGTTGTTTAGTGTATTGATGCTTCCTGCATTTTGACCATTTATTTATTAATATGTATAAACATTTGAGATTAATATCCATATTTTTAAGTATTTATAGTTTCAACTCTTAACATTTTGCTCTATATCCTAAACTCCATTGACACAATCAATTGTCACATTTTTTGGCGACAACTAACATACAATCCATATCCTGCCACATTGATCTCTTAACCTCAACTTTACTACCATCCTAACCTCGGCTTTGGTGATAACTATAAAACACCTACACCCAACTTGAGGGATGTTGTTGTGCATCACCAAGCAACATGGTGCAACCATGTTGTCATTTTTTTGGGTACTACTAAGGGTATCCTTCATCTTATTGGTAATGAACTAGTCTCTTTTGGATATGTGGTTGTCTCTCTTAACAAGTGTTGCTCACAGGAATCAAATTATTAACTTTTTGGTCATTCTGTGATCTAGTAGGGTTTTACACTACTAAATCAATTCCTTGTTGGTCCATGTTTCAATGAACTCAATGAATAGTGATTTGCATATTTTGTTTTGATTAAAGGTGAATTTATACTAATATATTAATGTTTACATATTTTATTATAAATGTAATATTTATATATTATTAATATAAATATTTATACACATACATCATTTGTTTTATATTAAAAAGTGATGATTAAATATATGATGGATAATTCAATAAAAATGTAAAAATTTGTTTTGGTGGAAAAGGTTTGATAAGAGGAATCTTGTTTGGATAATGTGTATCAAAGGTACAATTTTGTGTCAATTTATATGATACTTTGTAGAAAGTGTTACTTCATATATCACTTATTGTTATTAGTCAAAAAATATTTAATTTTTAATACATATGTTTTTAAGCAATTATAACAAGTAATACATAATGCAACACTTATTTGTAACAACAAATGTGATTGGAAGATGATTTTTAAGTTTTATTCTATGGTTGATGCCTTTTATTGATGATGGAACAAAAAAACTCAGGAATGTGACATCTTTGAAAGGTGAGAGAAAATACATTTTTGAAAGGTGAGAGAAAACTACATTTTTGAAAAACATTCTCATAAATTTATTTTAAAGCAAAAATAGTATGGTGTTAAAACTTAAAAGAAACCTAAAAAATTACAACAGCTATTGGCACCATATTTTTTTGGTACATCTGAATTAAAGAAACAAGAAAAGAAAAAAAAAACTAAAGTATATGAGAAATATTCATTTGTATAATGGCAAGAGCTTCTGACAGAGGAGAGTCCCAAATTCTCAAATCCTTCTAAATTCTCATACACAACTTATACATGTAATCCATCAACATATTTCATTCTCGGTAGATATGATGAATCTCTCAATTCCTCCTTAACAAGTGACATATGTTATGAAATATACTAACAATAGAATCCAAGCGAATCTGCACTTTATCAATAATTATATAGATAGCTTCAAGAATCAAGATAGACATTCTCCAAAATAACGACTATAACCCAAGTTCCAAGATAACTCAAGTCCATATTAAATGGCAGGATAGACTAAAAGATCATCATAATTGTGAATAACTCTACCTCCTCTTACTTGACTATGAATGAAGTCACGATGACATAAAAGATAACAGAATCTATTGCGTCACTTGAGATAGACAGAATCAAGCGTTAAGTAACTCCGTTTATTTTGTGCAGCAGCAGAATCTGACAACTCACAAAAACTCATTCCCTTTTTTGTTCTCTCTCTTTCTGAGCTCAGAATCATAAGAAGATGATGAATCCTTTTCACTTTCTCTCTCATTCTCTCTAACTTCCTCACACTTCGCTTTTCTCTCACTTTCCAAACGCACCGCATAAACCCTTAAATGGCGTCGGAGTCAACTGAAGAAGATACATCCTGGCAGGATATGCTCCGCCGTATGCTTCCCGCCGGAGCTCCGTTACCGGATGAGGACCACCTCGATTATTCCATCGCCGTTGAGTATGCTGGACCTCCGGTAAATTATGATGTTCCTAGAGTCGATCCACTAGAAATTGGCGCCGGCGGTGGTCCGATTCGAACTCCATCGGTTGCCTCATCCGCCTCCGATTATGGCACCGGCGGCGTAGTTTCGGTCTCCATGCCCGTTCATCATCGGTTTTCCAGGTTCAGTCGCGTTCGTAATGGCGGTTTCAACCGGGAATCGCGAAGTCCGGTCGAGAGTCAAAGGTCGTCTTCGGTTTCCAGGACGCGGTTGGAATCGCCGAGCGGTGAGGTTGATCGCTCTGGTTTCTCCGGCGAGGTAGTTGAACGCGAAGCAACTGCTGATTTCTTTGATTCAGCTGCGACGATGCCGAATTCGGCTCCTCTTCGGAGCGATGGCGAGGTGGAAGGTAAGCGACCTATTACTGTGACTTTTCATACTCCTAAGGATTCGGAGGATGATAATGATGGTTGCCTTTCACCGCAATCGGTGGCGACCGAGCCAGAAGGATCACTGTTTGTTTCGGCGCGTTCCGAAAACACGCCGAAGAAGAGGCGGGTTTGTAGCAGGTGTGGGAATAGGAATAGGTTGAAGGAAAAAGAAGCGTGTTTGGTTTGTGATTCAAGGTATTGCAGTAACTGTGTGTTGAAGGCTATGGGGTCAATGCCTGAAGGGAGAAAATGTGTGAGCTGCATTGGAATGCCAATAGATGAGTCAAAGAGGTCAACCTTGGGGAAGTGTTCTAGAATGTTGTCTAAAGTGTGTAGTCCTTTGGAAATTAAGCAAATAATGAGGGCTGAAAAAGAGTGTGCCACAAATCAGCTTCGGCCGGAGCAGCTCATTGTTAATGGCAGGCAATTGCGGCAAGAGGAATTGGCTGAGATTCTTGGTTGTCCTATCCCTCCTTCGAAGTTGAAGCCTGGGAGGTATTGGTATGATAAGGATTCTGGACTTTGGGGCAAGGTGATTGATTGAAAATTGGAAAGTTGTTTTCTAGGTTACAATTTTTAGATTGATTTGTTGTTTTCTTATATTTTAAATTCGGAAATGATGGATTTCAGGAGGGTGAGAAGCCTGATAAGATAATAAGTTCAAAGCTAAATATTGGTGGCAAACTTCAAACGGAAGCAAGCAATGGGAGTACAGGAGTTTATATGAATGGCCGTGAAATAACAAAGGTTGAGCTTAGAGTCTTGAAGGTGATCCTGTTTCTCTTTGTTGTAGAACATGTAAATGTACTAGAAGGCTCAATATAACTTGTTTAGTTTCATTGTGTAATTTTTTAATGCTCCAGCTTCTACAAAGGTTATGTTTAAAGTGACATTATTATGTCTTCACATCTGCTTTATGGTGCAAGAACCCTAGTGGCTGAATATTCATTGTAGAATTAGTTTATAGGCAAATTGTTTTAAAGGGTTTGTTTGCGAGTTGATTTTTGAAGGGGGAGAAGAGAAGTGGAAGGCTTGAGAGCCATCTAACAATTGTATTCCATGGCTCCAAAGTGTTTCCCTTCTTTCCATTAACCTCCAAGAACCAACTCGTAAGCATACCCGAAGGAAAAATACAAATGAATAGAGACCCATGTCCTCCTATATTGATAGTATGGCCATTACTGTTTTTAAGCATAGAAGTTCTGGATATGGCTTGTTATAGTAAAATTGTTACCAAACACCATCAGTGTTTTAAGCAAAAGGCATTAAATAAGCTACTATATTTGTAGGCTAACATTTGTCAATGAAATAGATCATGTATGTTAAATCCTGCACAAGCATAATAATAATTATTATTATTTTGGTAACAGTTCCCTTTAAGTTTAAACATATGTATTTCAAACATTTAGCACGTGATTGCCAGTAGCACTAGAAATCTAGAACATTGTTCATCCACTTAAATGTATCATGACCTTCTACTCGTTGACATTCAAGTTTTTGTCACGAATACAGGTGCTGAATGGCCGAATCTCTTAGGTTTCTATTAACAAATCCCTTCATGGTTTTACTGTTGTTCATCAAAAAAACTATCAGCATCATTTACATAGAATATGCATTAAAAGTGTCTAGTTTGACATTAGTTTTTTTCCAGCTCTTTATTTATTTGATGTCTGTTTCCTTTTTTTGATTATCATGTTTCTGTAAAAAATACAGCTTCTGAATTCCTTGGATTTGTTCTAATGATTTCCTTCATGGTTTTATAATAGTCTATCTATTTTTTGATGTTATTGTCAACATAGAATTTATATTAAAATTTTCTACTTTGACTAAAGTTTTTCCCCCTGCTCTATTATTCCTTTATGGGTTCATTCCATTTCTAACATCTTTATATCTTTGAACAAACAATCAACAATGCTTTTTTTGTCAAAGCAATGTAAGATCTTATATTGGAAGAAAGACATCAAGAAACTTTCCATGGTCAATTCTACTCCCCCTCTTTTACATGCCTTTTGATAACCTTAACTCTTAAGTAAAAGAAATCTTGAATCTTGTCTTTCTTGTTCCTCTAGGTGTTATACTGATCCAATTGTATACCATTAGGCTCTTAAGTTCTTCTTCTGGTCTTCAGACATCCAACTTCAATGGAAGTCTGCAATTTGCCTTTTGTTTATCTGTTTTCGTTTTTATTATCATCAATTGATTTGTAACTTATTAGCTATCATTTCAGCTAGCAAATGTACAATGTCCACGAGATACCCATTTCTGGGTTTATGACGATGGATCATATGAGGAAGAAGGCCAAAATAATATTAAAGGGAATATATGGGGAAAGGTTCTCTCTTATCTGATAATAATAGATATCTGTTGTTTAACTTGAGCTTGAAAGCATTCATCTTGACTTGTTTTTTTATACAATATTGGTTTGGTTTATGGTAGGCAGGCATCCACTCGTTTGATTTGTTCATTGTTCTCATTGCCTGTACCACCTAATAACCCTTCCGGGGTTGAAGAAAATGCAACTCACTATTCGACAAGGTCTGTGCCTGAGTATCTGGAGCATGGTAGAGTTCAGAAACTTTTGTTGTTTGGCATGGAAGGATCTGGAACAGCCACTCTCTTTAAACAGGCATGTCTCTCCGTTCCTTTCATGTCTTTTTGCATGTTACCTTCGGTTTGGCTGTTTTTGGATCACTATATTCTGATTTCCTCTTTTTTGGACAATAGGCTTTAGTGAAAAATCATAGTTTACATGGTTGGCTCTTAGAGTTGTGTTTCTGGTAGACGGCAAGTTATAGTAGTTCACAATGATGCAATAGACTACTTTCTTGAGGATTTTATATGTTATTATTAACTAGGTTGCATCATGCACATATATAATTTATTTGACAAAGTTTATACATGGATAATATGTATGCATGCCCTACCTTTTTCTCTCTTCTTTTGTTTATACATAATTTGTGTGTTGGTACTTAGCCCATCACAGTTGCTTTCCAGGGTACATGTAGCAAGATTTTTATTTGAAAGCCACATCCCACGTGATTTTAGTTTACATGATCATGACAAATTTTATTTTTTCACATATTGCAATGTTTCTTTCCTTTTTTCTTTTTATGTACTTGGTGTTATGCTACGGTATCAAACTACCAGTTGTTTTCATGGTTCTTATTATACTCCCATTAATAAGAATAATTTCTTCCCTTAGGCCAAGTTTTTATATGGAAACAAGTTTTCTACTGAAGAGCTGCAAGACATCAAGCTTCTGATTCAAAGCAGTATGTACAAGTATCTCAGCATTCTACTTGAAGGACGAGAGCAATTTGAAGAGGAAGCAAGGAATGAATCTACTTCGCTAGATGGTGAAGGATCTGGACTAGGTATAATTTTATTTTATTTCCTTTCTTCCCTCTCTATGTGCCATTTCTGCTCTTCATGTTGAAGTGTCAATGGCCATTGCTGTCTTGTAGCATATGTTACTTACCCTTAAATCACTAAATAATGGTTAGATAGATTAGGAGAAAATGGAGAGAAAAAACTAAAACTGTTCACATTTGGTTCGTACATTTTTTGAAGTTATTCTGTGGTAACTTTTAATACTTGTCCTGATAGAATAGGAACAGAATAAGTTTTTTTAAGTGATTCTTCATTCTTTAATGGTTCAGTTTGCAACTCACATGCCTCTATTTTTCTTCATTGTGGATTTTGTGGATGATGCAATTTGCAAACAAACTTTTTCTCAATGTATTTGGAAAATGTGGAGTTTGTGAGTGAATCTAATTGTGCAATTTAGCAGAAGCAGCAGCTGATGAAAACAAGCCAACCATTTACTCAATCAATCAAAGATTCAAGCATTTTTGTAATTGGTTATTGGATATTATGGCTACGGGAGATTTGGAGAATTTTTTCCCTGCTGCTACACGTGAGTATGCTCCTATGGTAGACGAGATCTGGAGAGACCCTGCTATTCAGGAAACGTACAAGAGAAGAGAGGAATTGCATAATCTTCCTGATGTTGCTAAATATTTCTTAGATCGGGTATGTCACCACTGTTTCTTTTTCTCTTATTTTTTTGTTCAGAATTATTCCTTGTTTTTGTTGTCTATCTTCTACTTGATTATCTGTAGTGTCACCAAATATTACAACTAAATCCCCTTAATGTAGTGCAACTGACTTTAGTGCTTTCCCGAACTATTATCTGACCTTATACTTTCTCATTTTGTTACCTTTGTAACAGCTAATATAGAAAGAAAATGAAACACTAGTAGTGAGAAAAAGGGGTTAGGTATGAGTTTCATTATTGTTTCAATATAGAAATTTAAATGTTAAAAGTTTTGTAAAGGGTGAGAAAACTTCTCTAGCTATAGAAAGAAACTTAAATTAGGAGAAAAATGTATATGCCCAGAAGCAGCTTGCATCTGTAAATTGGCTTTGAACAATTCTATGAAAATATTTTTTCTTTTTATTTAAAAAAATAATGGGGTTTTAAAGTCACCTTTTATCTTTCATGAAGTTTTAGCTTTGGTTTTAAGCTTGTTGAGCATGTCTTGCTACTAAATTTGTTCTTAAGATTCTGACATAATGCATTTTGTATTTTACTTGGAACGAAAGTATCATTTGCATTGCTTTTGCCTAATAGCATAATCTTATAGGTTAAAGTGGTTCATTTGACAAGCAGGGTCGACCACAAGAATAGGAGGTCCAGTTAAGGCTACAACATGATTTTTACTTGCCACTTAACCTTTAAATTTATTAAGCCCACTTTCTATATAGAGGTATTGAACATATATATAACAATCATGAATATCATCTAACATTAAATTCCGTAGAAAAGAAAGTCAAAAAAATATGACGCCTTCCATATTAATCATCAAAAGTTTACATTATATATTTTTTAGAGATACAAAAGCAATCATGATGCTTCAACCTAACAGTTTTAGCTTTGAGGACAGTTGGTCCTTGACATGCCATCTTAGCCTCAATGATCAACATGTCAAGATTTTTTATCCTTGCCATCCCCATTATTCTCAAAGAGAAAATGAAGTTTTAGTTTTGCACAATGTCAGAGTGGCTCGTGCATTGTACAAGCTTCATGCCAGAAGGAGGCGTGCTAGACATATAAAACCTATCATGAGCCTTAACCGAACAATTTAAGCTTTTAGGAGAGGTTGTCCTTGACAATGTTAGTTGATTAATGTAAGATCAATAGGCAATGTGTTATGACTAAAGCAAAACTAGTCCATTAAGTGAAGTCTCATGGTCAAAGAAGCACATGCACTTCACAATAGTCAATGTGTTTGTGTTGTGTCGTATTGGACACATTAATGTTGAATTTTTTTCGATCCTCCTAATCGTATCTTGTAACATTTCATATTTCTTCTGTCATATTCCTGTGTTTGTGTCGTACTGTATCTGTATCCCGTGTTGTATTTGTGCTTCCTTGCTCATGGCTTAAGTATCACATTGAGCTTCCTTAATTACTCAATGTTGGACTCATATGTCATAACACAATAGGGATTCATATTGTATCTGACTTCCATTATGGGTTCTGCTATCTCAATTTCTAATCATATGTCATATGTGATCCTGCACAGGCAATAGAAATATCAAGCAATGAGTATGAACCTTCTGAAAAGGATATATTATATGCTGAAGGAGTCACTCAGAGCAATGGTGTTGCCTTCATGGATTTCTCATTTGATGACAGGAGTCCCATGTCGGAGATATACAATGAGAACCCACCTCCCTTAACTAAGTACATTTATTCTCTTCAATCTCCCTTTTCTCTTAACTTGTAGAAGCTTCGGTAAAATGTTACTAACACCTTATCATTGTGATTGGCTCAGATATCAACTGATTTGCATAAATTCAAAGGGACTACGCGACGGGTGCAAATGGTTGGAAATGTTTGAGGACGTGAGGGTGGTTATATTTTGTGTTGCGCTGAGTGACTACGACCAGATGTGGCCTGCTAGTACTGGTGAGCTTCGTAACAAAATGATTGCAAGCAGAGATCTTTTTGAGAGTCTGGTGAGGCATCCTTGTTTTAAAGATACCCCTTTCGTGCTTCTACTAAATAAGTATGATGCCTTTGAAGACAAGATAAACAAAACTCCTCTGTCAACGTGTGAGTGGTTCGCTGACTTTTGTCCTATGAGGGCCCATCACAATAATCACGCTCTAGCTCAATTAGCATATTACTATATTGCTGTGAGATTCAAGGAGCTTTATTATTCCATAACTGGGCAGAAGTTGTTTGTGGGGCAAACTCGGGCGAGGGATCGTACCTCAGTTGACGAGGCATTCAAATACATAAGGGAGATCATCAAATGGGATGATGAGAAGGATGAGGATATATATGAAATGAATCAGGAAGACTCATTTTACAGCACGGAAACGAGTTCTCCCCATTTCAGACAGGAATGATTTTCAAAAACCTTTGTTAGCAGCCCTTGAGACTAAATGATCTGATGTGAAAGATCAAATGGTGAGCACAGGTGTGTCTTACCGCTTGAAAAAACATGTTAGGACATTGAATTTATAGTAAATACCCATTTTGGTCCTTCAAATTTTTTACGTGTACCAATTTGAACCCAAAAAAATAAAAATCCAAACTAGTCTAAAAAATCGTGAATGTGGATCAAAATAGTCAATGTTAGGGTCATAAACAGTGTTAAAATGACTAGTTTGACTCATATTTGATATTTTTTAGAACCATTTTAGGGATTTTCAAATTTTAAGAGACCAAATTGGTACACGCTAAAATTTTCAGGGGCCAGGTAATTTGTTGAGGATGGGGATGTCAGTTGGCTGGACAATGTGAAATATGCTCTATTTTTTTCGTTGTAGGATCTTTCCTGGTCAGGTTCAGAATGATTTTTTCCCCATCATAAATAAGCTGATTTGTTTGAGGTTGTAAATTTAGAGGTGATTTGTTGTCTGTACAGCATATATTGATAATATTGTTTAGCTTAAATTGAAGAAAGAAAAAGCAGTGAAGATTTTTTTACCCTTAACCTGCCATTATTATTTGAGCCTATGATCACCATTTAGTACCACAATTGGTCGTATAATTGTGTAGAAATACTTTCCTTATGTGAGGCATCTTTTGATCGCTAACAACTAAGTTATTTTTCTCTTCATTTTATTTGGTTTGAATCCAATGATTTGTATTATTTATTCCTATCATTCTTTTACTTTTGCATATAGATATAAGTTGTGACCTGGTGATATGGTATGATTTCAAACTTTTGAATTCAAGCATGTGCAAACACACATTTTGTTGAACTTACATTTTAAAATATTTTATGTTATTTCTAATTAAATAAAATTCAACTGGTCCCAAATCTTCGCTTCCTTACTCTACTAGTATTTATTTGCTCTCTAAAGTAGTTAATGAGCTTGAAGTTTTTGAGATAGGTGATTATTTTATGATGCACATGGGAAGAGAATTGAAAGAGCTTTTCAGGAGCTGGCTAATGATTTAAAAAGGGCAGAGAAGAAGAATGAGGTAGTTCTTTCTATAGTAGCTGGCACGAGCTGCTATTTTTTCTGACTTTATAGTCATATTCATACCTAACTGGGGCAACCCATTCTTACTTTCAGCCCCTCGTGGCTGATAGAATTAACGAGACAGAATTATTGAAAAGAATATTTGAATAGAATATTATAATAGAATAGAATAAATTTTAGTTTGGTCATTCTCATTGGTGTTTAATATAATAAATTTGAGTTTTAGATCCTTAATGTTGAGTTTGGTTGGATAGAGTTAGAAAAGAGAGAAAAAGGGACACAAGAAAAAAGTGGGTGAGCCACAAAATTTCTTTCCCCCCACTTATGAAGAGAAAGTGAGAAGAGAATGAGAGACTTTAACTAGACAATGATCTGTTGTCTCAAATTGTGTCATAAACTATGTCACAAATTATATCAATTAAAAATGTTAATTAAAATTATAATAAAATTTATAATTTAAAATTATAACATTTATTTTTAATTAATAATAAAACAATATTTTTCTGTCTCTTTTCTTTATTTCAGAGACATTTTTGTAATTTGAACCACAACATCATCACCTTCTTCTCATTTTCTATCCAACCAAACAAAAGAGAAAGAGAAAAAAATATTTTTTTCTATTCATTTTCTCTCATTTTTATCTTATACCAAATATCACAAAAATTACTTTATTTCACATCTTTCTCTTTCTCATCTTTTTCTTTCTCGTCTATTTATCTCCTCTCATTTTCTCATGTTAACCAAACAAAGTCAAATATAATTATTACTTTTTTTTTAATGTTATTATTATAACATAACAATGAGGGGCTAATTTAGTTTAGCACTGGAAATATTTATTACGTGCAACTTAGTAATATAGTCACATGAAGTGCTAAATAATTGGCTATAACATCTCACCTTAACCGCATACAGCAGCATGCATACTGACGTAACAGACATAACCGAATCGAACACGATTTCATAAATGGATTTGTTGTTCTTGAACACGTTACGAAGTTTGTCCAATATCAATCAAAACATGTAATGATAATTAAAAAAATTAAATATTAATAATTTTTATATTTTTATTTTATTTCAATTGGTTCGGGACAGAGGTCTTGAAAAGCACATATCTTTATCCATTTTATTCATGCTCTGTTTTTAGAATAGAGATCTCCTATCCTCTTTGTGTTTTATTTTGTGGCTAAACTAAAATATCTTATTTTTTAAATATGCTCTCATTTCATTTTTTTTTAAATTAAAGTGTATGTGTGTTGTGTTAAAATGTTGAAAGTGGCATCTTCTTCTGTGAGTACAAGCTTTCTCCTCTTTTTTTAGGCGTGTTGTGTCATAGGTTTAAGTAGACAAATTCAATCATATGATGTACATTGATCAAAAAATTATAATTTTAGTGTACCTTTAAGAAAAATTATAAAACTAATGTAACTTTACTGCACTTGGTAATGGAAATGTTAATTTCAATTTTTTTTGTCTGACTCCCCCAAAATCGGTAATAAGGGGGAGTTTTATTTAGTTGTACCTTTTTTCCCTTCTCCCCCTCCATCGTCAATAAGGAGATTTATATATTTTTTTATTTATTTTTTCCTCCTCCCCCTAAATCGGCAATGCGGGAGTTTTTGATTTTTATTTTTATTTTTCCCTCTCTCCCTAAATGGGCAATGAGAGAGTTATATTATTAGTTTTAGGGTTTAGTTTTTCAAGCATTAACCCTAACAACACACAACATAATATTTTTTGTCAACCCTAACCCTGACAACAGAACACAATAATGAAATATTTTTTGCAACACTAATATTATACAAAAAACAAAATCTGACACTATTAAAATTTTAATTGTTTAAATCCCAATGTCATTCCAGAAAATTAAAATTTTAATTGTTTAAACAATTAAAATTTTAATAGTGTCAGATTTTGTTTTTTGTATAATATTAGTGTTGCAAAAAATAGTTCATTATTGTGTTCTGTTGTTAGGTTAGGGTTGATAAAAATTATTATGCTGTGTGTTGTTAGGGTTAGTGCTTGAAAAACTAAATACTAAAATTAATAATATAACTCCCCCATTGCCGATTTATGGGGAGAGGGAAAAATTAAAAAAAATCA
>NC_032011.1:2817646-2819301 GCF_001865875.1 Lupinus angustifolius | reverse complement strand
GATTTAGGGGGAGGGAGAACAGAAAACAAAAACTCCTCCATTGCCGATTTAGGGGAGGAAAAAAATTAAAAAAAATATATAAATCCCCCATGACAATTTAGGGGGAGAGGGAAAAAACAATTAAATAAAACTCCCCCTATTACCGATTTTGAGGGGAGTCAGACAAAAAAAATTGAAATTGGCATTTCCATTACCGATTCAGGAAAGTTACACTAGTTTTGTAGTTTTCCTAAAAGATACACCAAGACCATAATTTTTCGGTCAAGGTGCACCATGTGAGTGAATTTGTCGATTTAAGTATGATTATGAGTGCATTGTTTGTCTGTTCTATTTGATTTCTCTAACCTTTATAGAAATATAGATTCCCCAGTTTCAAAATCCTCCCATTGATGATGAAATTGGAACTTACATTAGTAGCAACATACATTTTATTTAATTTGCTCTTTATAAGATACACAAAACAAAAAAAATGATATTATTTCCGTTAATTCCAATAATTTCATGGAAAGCTATGTCAGCATATAGAAGTAGGTAGCCATTCAAATTCTCTATATTAAACTCTTTCATGTCATAAAGAATTAGAACATTGTACAATATTTTGATTTGATATTGTTACACACGCAAGGAAGTCAAAGTCTTGGGTCTTCAAGAAGGAAAAATAAAAAAAATTGGTGGCTTAATAGTATGAATGAAAAAGGCTATGCATGGTTTGCAATGTAATTGCTTGAATTGTTTAACTTTGATTATGTCAAAAAATGGAGCTAAGTTTGGTTAAAACCGTGTGCTTTGTTTCAGAATGATAGGTAGTGTGATGGTGTAAGCTATTGGCAATTCAATGCAGTGAAAATGGTAAGAGGGAAAGGGTCAAATTCAAATAACACCTTGCCCTGTTGGGAGAAACAGGTTAGAAAGAAGCGAGGCCAACTTTTTAATGATAAAAATTAGAGTGAATTATAATGACACTCCCGAGTTTTAGTAAAATTACACAAATTATCCCTCACTTTTTTATATCTACACAAACATCCCCTAATTTTTATACTTCAGTACACTGATCACCCCTGCATAAGAAATAAGTGTAATCTTTTAAACAAAAAATGTGATAAATGTAATTAAGTTAAACAAAACATTATATATTGTAGAGACAAGTCCAAATAATATATGAGTCAATATATCTTTATTATTTTTGTTTCGTTACACTATATTATAAGAGCGATTTAAATAATATTTCTTTAGAAATGTTGATGCATTATGTAACCAAAAATAATAAAGATACATTGATTTGTATATTATTTGGATTTGTCTACACAATATTGTTGGAATTTCTGACAATTTATGGGTCACAAATATAATTCTATAATTGTGTTATGGCCATTATGTAATTAGCCAAAATATAAAATGATCTTAAGTAATTAATTTGGTGGCTAAGGGCATATGTGTCATGAAATAATAATAAGTGTAGATACCTTCAGGCAATTTCTGATTTGATGAAGGGACTGAATCAAAATTATTGCAACTAAAGTAGTAACCACTACGAGGTTACTTTTATGGGTTATGGTCCCCATTTGTAGAGCAACAGGTTTTCAAGTGTAAAGGTGGAGGAGAATAAGGTAGGATGAGAATAGTGTTATCCAGAATAGGATAACACTATCCACTCA
>NC_032011.1:2735948-2817546 GCF_001865875.1 Lupinus angustifolius | reverse complement strand
CAGGATAGGATAACACTATCCACCCATCCATAAAGCTCATTAGGTATAAGGATGAGGTTTCTCCTCATAACATAAGGCTAAAGGCATTCTCTCCCTAAGCAACACTTTTCAGAAACTAAGGTATTCTCTCATTCCCCTCTAGAGAGAACTAAAGGAAAACCGTAAGGCGCTCTATCATCTGGAAGATCATCTCACCCTCATACCTTCGAGATTCCGGAAATGGCTCAACAATGTATGTTCTTCTTCTTCACCATGAACTCATTTGGGGTTTCTTCGGTCTGGACCATG
The DNA here is from genome assembly GCF_001865875.1 of Lupinus angustifolius. Taxonomy (NCBI): domain Eukaryota; kingdom Viridiplantae; phylum Streptophyta; class Magnoliopsida; order Fabales; family Fabaceae; genus Lupinus; species Lupinus angustifolius. Next base: position 2,817,258 of record NC_032011.1, on the reverse strand, counting down.
GATGTTCCATTTGGGTGTATGTATGGGCATACACATTCGGTTGTGGGAACAAAGCCATGGTCATAAGGACTTCCGCATTCACTCTATGGATTTCGGATGGAGAAGGAATTTCTCCAACAAATATATCATGTTTTGTTTAACTTAATTGTATTTATCACATTTTTTGTTTGTTTAAAAAATTACACTTATTTCTTATACATGGGTGGTCAGTGTAACGAAAGTATAAAAACCAGGTGATGTTTGTGTAGGTGTAGAAAAGTGAGGGATAGTTTATGTAATTTCACTGAAACTCAGGAGTGTCAGTGTAATTACTCTAAAAACTATTGAAACATAATTCTCTCATTTTGCTAGTGAATCGCTAATTGGTTCTCTTGTATTAATTTGTAGTTTTATGTTAATTGGTTTGTTTAAGGAAAGAATTGAATTTTTTACATATATTTTAAGTAAAAGAAAAGAATAATAATTTGGTAATAAACACTCACTTATATGAATGAATTATAATAAACAAGAATTTTTTATCCTTAAGCATTTCTCTAATAGTGAAACAAAATTTGATTTCAACCTATAAGAAGCAACACCAAAAACAACTATGCAGAAAACTATAAAAACATATACTCCTAGCATATTTGATAGAGTCATACTTGCACTGATACACGTTTTGTTTTAATTCTACTTAACACAAAAGGATACTAAACTGCATTTTCAGCATTAGATCAATAGCAATTTCATAACCTGAATAATTCAACTCGAAACCAATTTTTAAATTGCTTTATTTTGATTTGAGTTTGATAAGTAAATCTTTTATTTATTTATTAAATTCAGCATATAACAATTTTCGGCTCGATTGACGGTAAAGAATTGGAATCATGACTAAAGTCTCAAAGAAATTATGAAATTATGATAAAGCTTAAAAAACTTTTCACCAAATTAAGGAAAACCAAAATTTCCACTGGATTATACTAAACATAAATAAAACATTATGTCACCGTTGAACATCTAGAAGTTAAAATTATTCATAAAAGTATCACATCATTAAAAGACTAACAAAAAAATCTTCACATGGTATATTCATGAATTATTAAGATCTTGTCTATTATTCAAATTAGTTTAATAGAGTAAACACGATATCCTTAAATAATTAATCAATTATGGAAACCATCGTCAAAGGTGCCGCCTTAGAAGAAAAATAATGAATATTACAAATTTTATAATATTGACTTATGAAGATTACTTAGTGTCATCAATGTGTTGTTTAAATAAAAGAGAACTAAATTTTACTGTGAAAAATATTTTTTTAATTTTTTTCTTTGGTATTTAAATAATGTGTTAAAGCATTTGTTATCAAAACACTACTCATTTATAAAGTAATCAATTTTTCTCAAGATATCATTCAGTTTTGTCATTAGAACTTAACATTTTTTACCTTATTTTGTTATTATAAATATTGATCATTAGGTAATATTAATTAATTTTTACATTCGAATATGGAGCAGAATTTCTTCCAGATCTAGTCAATGGGTGATAAAAAAAGTCATATTAAAATCTTTACAATATTAACACGATCCAGTTCATTTATGAGAAATGATATATATTTTTTGGGTATGTTTTGGTGCATAGAAGATTATGAGTTTAAAATCCATCAATCTGTATAAAGTTTTAATTTTACACTGTTGGCACATCATCCATTATTGATTTATATTATTTTTGTTTAAGAGTCAATGATATTTAAGACATGAATGGTGGAAGATTTCCTAATTTCCTGATATAATAATGTGAAAAACATTTACAATGTCCATATATATATATATATATGTTAAATCGAAAGATTATTGTAAGTAATTCCGAGGAATTTGTTGAAATGTTCTGAACATGTCATGAGTAAGAAGACGTGTAGTTATACTTATAAATTTAAAATCTATGCTAATTACTTGAAGAAATTGTTGGACGGTTCTAGATAATGTGGTCTTGGTCAAGACCTAAATAACAAAAGTCTTAAATTCTCATATGGTCTCAAGAACTTTTAATATATTCTCAATTCCTTGAGAGGTTAATGTAAATAAGTAAACTTAACTTTATGCAATCCATTAAAAAAAGTGATTTAGTAGAAAACTAAAAAGCGTTAATGAATAAGTCTCATGTTGTCCTTATTATATTAAATAGAGTATGGTGAAGACGAACATGAGTTATTAGTATATATTGGTGTTAAAAGAGATTGTGAGAATTAGAATATTATATTGAATTGATGGTTGTCGACCTTGGAACACTTTGGTTAGGCACTTGAAAATGGATTATGACATTAAAGTCATTATTTATAGATGTATGTTATACAAAAGAAAATATAGAAATGTAACATAGCGATAATACATGTCATATTTATATGGGTAATTATATATATATATATATATATATATGGGGAGGTCTGTCATCATTATGGATGATGCAATCTTGTCATTTTCAGTTTACTAGTAGTGCTGTTAAGTTGGATTACATCTATCGTTTGGACAATGTTGTATCCTTTACTTATACGACATGGTTTTGCCTCTATTGTGAATGAAGATTTCAGCGTAGTAGATGTTGACTTAGCTTTGTTCTGTCATTATTATCCTTTCCTAAAGCTGAATCAGCCTTCTGGACGACTAATATTCTTATATGATGATATCTTAATTAGTTGGTTATTCACTTTAGTAATGTTGACTAATTTTGACATATTTTTGCAAAAATATACTCTTTATATTGCCGGTTAGTACTTTGGATTGTGTTAATAGATAGATGTTACTTTAAGCTAACAACTAATTAACGTGGGATTATTCAACAATGCTATTGGCATTCCCACATTAAACTTCCAAGAATTTCTTTTAAAGGAAATAGGATCCACAATTTCCTTTTTTATTATTTTCTTTAAAAAAAATAAAAAAGAGTTGTGCAGATTTCATGTGTACTCGTTAAAGTAAAAAAAAACGTTTGTGTTGACTAAAGTTTTCTAAATAAATCGTACTATAATTAAAGAATCGTTGAAATAATGTAACTCTAATTAGAAAAAGGTGTTGGAGTTTAGTACATTATGTTGGTGTTTTACTTATCTTGTTCTATGATGGGAAAGCGTGTATGAGCGGGTCTAACACACTAGTAGTAAGGCACATAGACGTGTTCAATTTCTTCAAATATGGAATGGTCAAGATTCAAAATATGTAATATTTATATTATAAAGTAATCACTATATTATTTATAATTTATTTGATTTTTTTTAAGAGTCAATAATAAATGGTAAATAATATAATAATAGTATATAAAATTCATACACTATTAATAAATATTTTTTTCACATATTCAAATCCTCACTCCTAATTTTATTATCATTCCATTTACTAAAAAAACTTATAATGAATTAATTATTTTTTGTGTATCACTCTGCTAACAAATGTTGTTATTAGAAATAAAAAAATTTGAACTTTGACCTAATAAAATATATGATGATCGGAAGTTTTACACAAATAAATTAACACCATGTTGGTATTCCATTTATTCCATACGAATTTGAATGCTTCTCATAACATTTTTCTTTAGGGGTCTAACCTTTGAACACATTTTTTGTATGAAAGCAAAAGGCTATGGACCTTGTACTTATATCAATAGCCTGAAACAAGTCGAAGTGAGTCAGATTAGAGTTCAGCTCGGTTCAGCTTGATAAGGATTAACTCAGCTCAAAATTTGTCTCGAGTTCGATATAAATTATTTTTTTAGCTCGAGTTCGGCTCGGTTAAAATTTGCGAACTGGTCGATTGAGTTTGAATAGTCATTTGGATCTAACAAGTTGAACTATATCTAACTTCATTTACTTAATGAGCTTAAGTTCAGCTCATTTGATTCATGAACTAAATTTATCAAGCTAAATAACGAATCGAGTTTTAAACGAATATCAAGTTGGTTCGGTTCATTGTGAACCCTACATATATCTGTCAGCAAATCAATACATACACTATACACGGCACATGACATCTTTATATATCTATATATATTTAGTTTTATTACTCATATATATATACATCAACAAACCCATCAATATTTTCATACAAAGTTTCAAACTTTATCATCTAAATCATAAAAAAACATAACAAATGGTGTTAGGCTGGAGAAGAAGGAAGAACAATAACAACAACCATAAGGGTGTTAAGCCAAATGTTGAAGTGGTGATTCCCAACCACTTTATGTGTCCAATTTCTTTGGATTTGATGAAAGATCCTGTGACATTGTCCACTGGGATAACATATGATAGAGAAAACATGGAAAAATGGTTTGATAATGGGAATTGCACATGTCCTGTTACAAACCAGATTGTTAGGAACTTTGATATGATACCAAACCATACTCTTCGGATAATGATCCAAAATTGGTGTGTGGAGAATAAGCAACGTGGGGTAGAGAGGATTCCAACACCAAGAATACCGATTAGTCCTTTCGATGTTTTCGAGCTTCTTCGCCAAGTGAAGGCCACAGCTAGAGGTTTAGACCAATATGGTTGCATTGAATTGTTGATGAAAATGAAGAGGTTGGGTAATGAGATGGATAGGAACAAAAGATGCATAGTGGAGAATGGAGTGCAGGGTGCATTGGCTTCAGCATTTGATGCATTTGCAAATGATTCTATTGAGAGGAATGTGAGTGTTCTTGAAGAGATTTTATCAGCATTGAATTGGACATTTCCACTTCAATTTGAGGCACACAAAATTTTGGGGTCCAAGGCTTCATTAACTTGCATGGTTTGGTTCTTGAAGCATCAAGATCTCTCAGGGAAAGAGAAATCTATTGTTGCATTGGAAGAGCTTCTTTCATTTGGTGATGAAAACCATGTAGAAGCTTTGTCAGAAATTGAAGGAGTTATTGAGTTATTGGTAGAGTTCATAAACAAGAGAATTAGTCCAACTATTACAAAGGCTTCAATGAAGGTTGTTTGGTACATGATTTCATCCTCTTATCCTTGTAGTGAAAAAATGAAGCTATCATTTGTTGATTTGGGTTTGGTTTATTATCTTTTGGACATTCTCATTGACTCAGAAAAGAGCCTTTGTGAAAAATCTTTAGCCATTTTTGACTCCCTATGTAGCTGTGAACAAGGGAGAGAAAAAGCTTATGGTAATGATCTAACAGTTCCTTTGTTGGTTAAGAAAATATTGAGAGTTTCAGCATTGGCCACAGAACATTCTGTCTCTTCAATATGGAAGATGTGCAAGTTTGGAGAAAAAGATGATGAAAGAAGAGTTCTTGTTGAAGCACTTCAAGTTGGTGCATTTCAGAAACTATTGTTGGTATTGCAGGTTGGATGTGATGATAAGATCAAGGATAAAGCCACTGAGCTTCTCAAAATGATGAATCCTTATAGGTCTGATTTGGAATGCATAGACTCAGATTACATGAATCTCTTGAGATCGTTTTAAGATTATTATACAAACATCACATGTCTTGAACAGTATGTCATCTTCTGTCACAAATCAATTAGAATGTTACGTTTTATATTAAAAAAACTTTTTTTATTATCTGACAATATGTGATTGGCCCAAAACAGGAAATGGATAATTGAAGACACGAAATCTCTATCCTTATATTCTAAAAGTTTAGTTAGGATGAATAATATTTTTTTCTGCCAAAACCAAAAGCATGAATCTCTCTGCAATCTGTGTCATATGATTCAAAGAATCGATAATATATGAAAATATTTTAGAATATATTAAATTACACTACAGAGAAGATTTAGATGATATATATAGAGGTGATATATAAATAGATAGAGAACATATAAACTCGTATTCTTTTCAATATCATAATAACTATTCTTTTCTATGATATTGAATTTTACTACAAGATATGAATCAACTAAAGAAAAGATAAATGATTTCAGTTTAGTGCAGTGATTAAGCTAGATTCAAGGATAGGTGTTAGATTGAATGAAGTGATGGTGGGGATAGTAACATATTAACATATACGATCTCATTCCATTTTTCATTCTTTTATCACTTTTTCAAGAAACTAAGTTATTCAATACTTGAATTGAATAATTTAAAATTTTAATTCCTTGCTTAGGTAGAAGAATGACATAGGAAATTGAGAAAGAAGATATTATGGCATTGAAAACTATGTCAATTCATTCAATCACAGTATTGTTATGGCTGTAACATTTTTCTTACAACTATGCTGTCTTCAATTGAATTTGATTGGAAAGAATTTAGGTAGTTAAGGCTGCCTAAGTTTTAGGTATATAGGAGTTTGTTAAGTCCCAACCAAGTGTACAATGCTCCTATTAAATGAGGTCTGAGGGTTTTATAGACACCATCATATTGCAAAAAAATAAAAGAGAAAGATGTATATACTAATCGTGTACGAGATTTTTACACTTTTACTGTATCATATGTCATCCATATTTTAATATCATTAACTTTGAAATAAAAGTAATACAAATGAATAATGGATGATGCATTGATCGGTATAAATCTTTACATTGTCGGTGCATAAATATTCCACTCAAAATAAAAATGCGGAGAATCATTATTTTCCATCATTATTTTCTGATGCAGTTCTTGAAATGAGCAAGAATCCATTGATGTTGGTTGTTAACATGGATAAAAGATGCAAAGTTGGGAGACCCATCAGGTTGAACTTTTTCAAGCCCCTTTTGAAATTGGCATGAGTTTGAACCCTTAAGTCTATGTTTTCAACTCAATGGAAACATCTTGCATAAAATTGAGTCCCCAATCTTGCATCCAAGTTATACTAAAATTTCACATTTGAGCTTCAAATTCCTTACAAGTTCTATTCATTCTTTAATGTATTTACATTCACCTTATATCTTTCTTGCAAGCTCAATGAACATTTCCAATAATTTTATTATTCATTTTCAAATGACACTTACTAAACAAGCATAAAAATATTATTATACTTAGACCAATATATTATAATATATCACAAAGTAATTAAAATCTTTTTATACACAATAATGCTGGATTTGCCCTTAGTCCAATATCCAAGATTAGTGTGAATTGTATTACTTTAATTCCAAATATTTTTGACATTTCACATTACCGTTTATGACAAAACAACTTTTGAGGATTGAGAATGTGAATCATGTCATTTATAAACGAGGGGTGAAAACACCTAGGATATGCCAACATTTCGTCCTAGATAAATGTGCACTGACAATGTAAAAGTTTTATGTACTGCCAATCCATCACTTATTATTATTTTTAATTATTATTAACTATTCAAAATAATATAAACAAATTATAAATGATATATTAACTGAGTATAAATTTTTACAATGGCAATGTATATATAATACATTCATATTTGTTTGTATTCACATTGCTGGGTAACAGAATAAGAAGTGAAATTCCATTCACAAGAAGAGGAACTTTAGGAACAGCCAGAGACCACAACGTTACATCAAATACGTAGAATTTTGTACATGTAATATAAAATCAATAAATTTGACTCATCCAATTAACTTTATGAAATAGATTTAGGCTTGAACATTTTCTTAACTATATTGTTCAATGATACTTGTGTCCTAACTACTAAACATAAACGCGTGACTTAGAAAATGATGCTTCCTTATGAATTGAATAAAGAAACCATTACACACTAAAGGTCCAATTGTGATAGAATAGACCATGGACCCATTTCGGTCTCTTTCAGAGTGTGTGACTGATTTTCTCAACAAATATTACTCACAAGAATCAAATTATTAACCTTTTTGTCATCCGGAAAATCTAGTGAGACCTTACAACACTAGACGAACATCTTGGTCAAATAGATTAATTTGTCAGTTAGTTACTTATACTATTAATTATATCCAAGACTACAAGTTCATTTACTAGACTCTCAAGTCTCAACTTTCGACCAAGTGTGCTAGTTTGATTTTTTATGATTTTATTGACTAACAATTTAAGGTTTCTAGAGGAGTATAGTTTTATGTAACTTTGGGGAAATTAGATTTTTTTTAATAACAAGCTCAAAGCAACTAAAGATTTACAAAAGAATGGGATCAATGAAGAACCATATGAGTAAGTTTAATATCATATTTGACACAAAACATTAAGTTATCATGTTTGAGTCTAAACACTTATAACTACTTCACCAACATAGGGCATATTGACATTAAAGTATTAAACTATATATTACAAGCTAAAAAATATTAAGGCTTTATTTTTGGTCCGCGAGAATAAGAAGAGAGAAATAAAATGGCGTGAAAAAGAAAGAGAAAAAATATAGTAGATTTTTGTGATGTTTGTTATAAGAAAAGAATAAGAAAAAATGAATAGAAAGAAATATTTTTTTCTCTTTCTCTTTTGTTTGGATAGAAAATGAGAAGAAAGTCATGATGTTGTGGTTCAAATTACAAAAATGTCTCTACAATAAAAAAAAGACAGAAAAATGTTGTTTTTTTTGTTTCCCACATGTATCCTCGCACTAGAGGCAATCCTGTCCGAGCCAGGAACATCCACAGGTACGTGAAACTAACTCTCTCAGCGGACATTTTTTTAATTAACATTTTCAATTGATATGATTTGGGACATGGTTTGAGAAACCATTTGGGACAACAAATCCTTGTCCGAGTAAAGTTTCTCTTTCTCTTCTCACTTTCTCCTCATAAGTGGAGAGAAAGAAATTTTGTGGATCTACCCACTTTTTTCCTCTCTCCTTTCAACCAACTGGGAGAAATTTCTCATTTCTCTTCAACTTCTCTCTCCCTTTTTTATCTCTTCTCTAATTCTATCCTTCGGAACAAAGGCTAAAGTATTAAGCACCATATAAGTCAAAAGAGCATGTTCAAACTTCAAACAGCACAACACATCAATATTAGGATTTTGAAGAAAAATATAGATTTGATTATTTGAATCATATGTGAGTGTAGCATAGTATAATTTGGTGTATAAAGTTTCCATGTCTATATAAGACTCAACTAAAGCTATAATCATGATAATATGAGATCACCAAAAGAAACTACTTGGACTTGTATCTCTTCTCCAATTCCTCCAAACTCTGGATATCCTTCTGATACTTGCAAATTTGGGAGATACACCTGTCACAAAATCCATATACATTCATAGGGATAGAGTTAAAAACAAGTGAACATAAATAACAAGGACAAAGAATCCAATGTAAAATTGTTAATTTACCAGTATATGAGAATTGCTGCAACACACAGTAACACATTTCTCTGAGCTTTATATATCTGAGTAATAAAATCAATAATGTTCATTGCATTATAAAGAACATGTAAGGTAATAAAATATTGTGTGAAAAACATACAGAAAGCCACAAATAGATGTCAATAATGATATGCTTAATTGCTAGCCACCATATATGCTACTACCAATGATTATGTTCCTCTATATCTAACTATGGGCCTTCTAACGTTCTTCTCTCTGGTCAAACCACATAAAACAAAATTCTACAATCTTTTTCATAGTAAGTACTACCCTTACTTTTTTCTCAAATTCATCTAATTATAATCTTATTTTGTCTAGTATATCCACTCATTGAATACAAGGCTATCAACTCTGCAAAGAACTATGAATTCTTCGACTACCTCGTTGTCTCGGGAATGGTTTAAATACCTGTTGGTCTACTACTCTTATAGCCAACTGGTTTTGAAATGGAACTTTAACATGATATTAGAGTCAGAGCCTAACTTTTTTCCTGTTGTCATGGGCCAAAAGATGTCCTTTAGTTATGAGTCAAATATAACCTTTCGCCCGGTCCGACAGACTTATGTGGACGGAGCATATTGAAAAGTAAGTCTCACATCGCCTATTTCATTGTCACGAAAATGGTTTAAGTACTTGTTGGGTTACTCCTCTCATAACCAATTGGTTTTGAAAACCTTAACAACTAGAATACTCTGATACCAATAAGACACTTTAGGGCTATAATTAAAACTATACCCACTTTTTTCCTCTCTCCTTTCAACCAACTGGGAGAAATTTCTCATTTCTCTTCAACTTCTCTCTCCCTTTTTTATCTCTTCTCTAATTCTATCCTTCGGAACAAAGGCTAAAGTATTAAGCACCATATAAGTCAAAAGAGCATGTTCAAACTTCAAACAGCACAACACATCAATATTAGGATTTTGAAGAAAAATATAGATTTGATTATTTGAATCATATGTGAGTGTAGCATAGTATAATTTGGTGTATAAAGTTTCCATGTCTATATAAGACTCAACTAAAGCTATAATCATGATAATATGAGATCACCAAAAGAAACTACTTGGACTTGTATCTCTTCTCCAATTCCTCCAAACTCTGGATATCCTTCTGATACTTGCAAATTTGGGAGATACACCTGTCACAAAATCCATATACATTCATAGGGATAGAGTTAAAAACAAGTGAACATAAATAACAAGGACAAAGAATCCAATGTAAAATTGTTAATTTACCAGTATATGAGAATTGCTGCAACACACAGTAACACATTTCTCTGAGCTTTATATATCTGAGTAATAAAATCAATAATGTTCATTGCATTATAAAGAACATGTAAGGTAATAAAATATTGTGTGAAAAACATACAGAAAGCCACAAATAGATGTCAATAATGATATGCTTAATTGCTAGCCACCATATATGCTACTACCAATGATTATGTTCCTCTATATCTAACTATGGGCCTTCTAACGTTCTTCTCTCTGGTCAAACCACATAAAACAAAATTCTACAATCTTTTTCATAGTAAGTACTACCCTTACTTTTTTCTCAAATTCATCTAATTATAATCTTATTTTGTCTAGTATATCCACTCATTGAATACAAGGCTATCAACTCTGCAAAGAACTATGAATTCTTCGACTACCTCGTTGTCTCGGGAATGGTTTAAATACCTGTTGGTCTACTACTCTTATAGCCAACTGGTTTTGAAATGGAACTTTAACATGATATTAGAGTCAGAGCCTAACTTTTTTCCTGTTGTCATGGGCCAAAAGATGTCCTTTAGTTATGAGTCAAATATAACCTTTCGCCCGGTCCGACAGACTTATGTGGACGGAGCATATTGAAAAGTAAGTCTCACATCGCCTATTTCATTGTCACGAAAATGGTTTAAGTACTTGTTGGGTTACTCCTCTCATAACCAATTGGTTTTGAAAACCTTAACAACTAGAATACTCTGATACCAATAAGACACTTTAGGGCTATAATTAAAACTAAATGACAACCCAAAGCATATTCTTATTCCACACTAAAAAAATGACAGAAGAAAGTAGCAACATCGTATATGACAAACACTTACAGATTTCTCATAATGATCTCTCTCTGTAGCAGTACAAACCTCAGAAGTACACGTCAGCCTATGCTCATTCTTCCAGTATAAATCTGAAAACAACCACAACTCAGAATTCAGGGAAAACAACAATAGGTCCCCACACAAATACCCAATTAATATTTATTCTCAGAAAATTCGAAACTTGCATACAATCTAGGAAAAATTATCTCCTATATCCAGGATTCGATTAGTGGAAGCAACATTTAGGAGGGGCAGTCACGAATATTGGAAGAGATTTAGTTCTTTACCAATAAGTGATGGGATATTATTGGTAGTACCAAAAAAGTCAAGGAAAAATTCAAAAACAATCTCTCTTTCAATCTCCTTCCAGCTTCTGAATCAAAATGCCAACATAATCCATCCCAAACAGAAAAGTCAAAATAAAAGATATAAATTTTTCACTACCAAACAATTACCCTGATGACCTAATCATCCAAAGGCCTAAAAATTAAAGAGAAAATGCAACAATTTGCACCAACCAAAATCTGAATTTCAGCTTCTAATCTAACTACCAACATGATCCATCCCAAACACAAAAATGGAAAAACAAAAAAAAACGATTTTTTTCACTACCAAACATAACCCATATGCCGTAATCAACCATAATCCCTAAAATTCAACAAAAAATGCATCAATTTGCAACAACCCATCAACCCAAAAGATAAAAAAAAAAAAGAGATTTTTGGGTTAACCCAGTACTTGAAATATGAAATAAAACAAACCCATTTGGAAAGAAAAGATAAAAAACATACCTAGGAGTTGAAACCCTGCAAAGGGTATAATGAAGAATGTAGCTTGTAGAATGAGTGAAACGAGAGAAACAATGCGGTTTCTCAAAAGCTTTGGGGAAGGAAGTGTTAGAAGAATGGCTACAGTAGCCTCAGCTGCAACCACATAGGTGAGTATCAACCACTGCAATGCCATGTCGTCTTGGATTCAACGTCGTGTGTTGTCTTCTGCAAAAGTGTACTGTGTGTGGATATAGCTTTTCCTCTTGCTTTGTAATTTTCTTTATGTAATTAATTTTTTTCCATTAATCTTACATGATTTTGCTATCTTGGTTTGAATCTATACTTTTGACCAATTGTAGTTTTTAGAAATAATTAAAGAATTTTTTAGTCTATACAATACAATATGGAGTTGGTATTAAAGTATATATTTTGGCCTGACGAAATTTTTCATTTGTACCAAATCCCTAAAAAATTAAAAAACTAAAAATAGTCACAAAAAATTATCAAATGTATATTAAATTTGTTCCTTTTAACATATTTCATAGCATCTTATGGAGACAACTTTAACCTTAAAAATAATTAATTTGACCTAATTTAATATTTTTAGAATTATTTTTTATTTTTAAATTCTGAAAAATCAAATTGATACTCTTGAAAATTTTGATAGATTAAAATAAATATTTACTGTACGAGTTAATATCACAAACAATCACACGAGCAATAGGAAAATAAAAATATTTAAATATCAAAAATTTGTTAAAAGAATTTAGAGATGTGATTTAAATTTGATTTATTTTTATTAATAAAAACTTATTAAACATTTTCTTTATTACCGATCTATTTTTTTATATTAAAAATATGTTTCCATATAATTAATAAACATATTTAAAATGCACTTTCTAGATTTGATGGGGATTGTGTAATATGGTAGTAGATCTTGTATAAAAATTGATGGTCCAAAGAGCTTCCATTTGGGAGCGTTGCATGTACAAATTGAATAGTGGATAATCTTCATGCAGTAAAATTGCGAATTACTTATTTTTGGTCTCTTATATTTTTGTGTACGTGTCAATTTCATTAAAAAATTCTAACTATCATTTTTGTTACTAACAAACTTAACGTTGAGTTACGTTAGTCTTTTTATCATCTCGATTTTATTAATTTTAACAAATTTGCTCATAAAACATGTTAAGTGTTAACATGATATCTACTGAATAGTCCTATGTGCACAAGTTGTTATGTCATTAAACTGAATTTTTATTTTTATTTTCCCCCTTACAAAATGACGTCAATTTCTTAAAATAATATTTTTAAATAAAAAAATAAAATAATTTTTTTATTATATAAAACGTCATTGTTTTTAATATTTTTTATTATATAAAACAACTTAGTTTTGGTTAACTTTTTTTAATTTCTTTTCTTCATCTTAATCACCACATCTCTCTCCATTTTACCACTCTTTGTTTTGTGGTGACCTTCGTTTCAAATTCATGCCACTTTCGCTGCTTCCATAATAAATAAATATAAAAATATATTATAATCTAAAATAAAATATTTACGAGAAGAAAGCCGCTGCACCACCACAAACTTTCATCAGTCAATTTGAAGGTATTTTTCCCCTCTCTTTTTTTTTTGAGAAATTGTTTATACCCACAATTGCAAGTTTGTTTTGTTATTTACCTAGTTTATGGTGCTACTGTGTTAATTTCTGCTTTTTTGTTCTCCCAATTTATAGAAAGTTTGTGTGGTTGATCTGAATCAGCTAGATTTTTATGTGGGTGGTTTTGGATTTTTCAGTTACATGTTCAATAAGGATCCACTGGGTAGTGGGTAGGGAGATTGGGCAGAAATTTGTTGGATGAGATTATGGAGAAAATGCAACAAAGATAAAAAGAAGAAAAAAAAAAGTTAACCCAAAATGGCGTCGTTTTGTATAAAAAAAAAAATTTAAAACAGCTTTGTTTTGCAAAATAAAAACAATAAATTTTAAAAAAAATAAAAATATTATTTAAAAAACGAAGTCGTTTTGTAAGGGGAAATAAAAAAAAGATTTTGCTTGATTACATGACTAACTTGTACATGTAGGACCATCCAATAGATGTTACGTCAACATTTAACGTGTCAGACGAATAAATTTATTATAGTTAATGGAGCCGAGATGACGGAAGGACTAACGTGACTTGACTTTGAATTTATTCGAGATGAAAAGTCACTTAAAAAATTTTAGGTACTAAATTAGTACTACCAAAAAAATAAGGGGCCAAAATATGTAACTACTCTTATAATTTTATAACTTTTGAGGATATAAGTCGACCTAAAGGAACTAACTAGATATAAGTCAGATTGATCAAGAACATTTATTGTGAGGTTCAAGAAACTTTAAATTTTACCCATAAAAATATGGAAATTCAATTAAAAATAGATTTAATATGTATACTTTAACAATATAACCATTTTTTATATTATTATCAAATTATTCATTATTAATTTATTAATTATTATTGACTTTCAAATAAAAGTAATATGATTCAATAATGAATAATTTGGTAAATAATGTTAAGCTCTTAAAAAGTATTATTGATTGTAAATGTATAGATTTTAAATTCTTAAAAAATAACAAAATTTAAATCACAGTAGTGTTGTGAATGTTGTTCCTCTTCTATAATTCAATATACAATGTTGAACAATTCAAACTCAAATTAAAAGTTGCCTTAAAAGATGTGAAAATTGCAAGCAAGCATAAGGAATCGAGTAGGAGGTGGATCGTGGGTTTGGGGTAATGAATAAAGTGAAATGATACTAGACTAATGAGTCCATCATTTTTTGTATTAATAAGATATTTTCTCATCCTTTTGCATAGTCATGGCAGTGGATGTGGATATTACTTTTAAGCTCTCAAACCTACAATATTTACAGGATAATCATGTGTTTTTTAAATTTTAAATATATATTTATATATTTTATAATAATCTATATATAAAAATTATTATTATATAAATAATATAATATTCATATGATAACTTTATGATCATAGTCAAATAATATAATTTATTATAAAATAATAATAAAGTATACGATATACAATCTTAAAATAATAATAATAATAATAATAATAAAAATAATATATATAAATTTAATTAAAAACTAAATTTATAAATTTGTGGGTACCTATGAGACAAATATCATAAAACTCGTTCTCACTCGTATGCTATTATTGTGTATATCCGTTATGGGTATTTCCATGGGTGCCCATGAGTCCGGTTTTCTTGTCATCCCTATTTTGGGTAAGTAATTAATTTTTTTCGGGGTGTGTCTCTCCTAACATATGTCACTCTAAAAAATCGAACATTTAATCTTTTGGTCATCATAAAACTCTAGCAGTGCCTTACACCACTAGATAAATACCTTATTTTAATGAGCCTATTTAAGCGAGAATAAATATACAACTTACAAGTGATTTATAAAGCTATTGAAAACACATTTGTTAATTTTGAACTCAATATCAAACAATAAATGGGATGAGAACCTTAATTTTTTTTTGGTAGGTAGAGAACCTTAATTTTAAAAATGGGTTTTAAAGGTTTCAATTTAAATAAATAATTGATAGTTTTTGAAGTTTATTTTTAATTTTAAAAATTTAGTTATAAAAAGTTACATAATTCAAATAAGATAAAGAAGAAACAAAATGATAAAACTAAAAAAGAAATAACCAACAAAAAAATGAAAAGAAATACTCCGACCATCTCATAATTTTAATGTTTTAGGCATTTCTTTGTTCAACTATTGCCCTTTTATAATCTTAAAGCTTCACCAAATTTTATTTATGTTAATTTACCCCCATTCAATAATTACTAGAGTGTATGACTCTTCTTTCTAACGAATATCGCTTATAGAAATTGAATTGTTCAGTGTGAGATCGAGGTCTTATAATAGTAGCTTATATTTTATTTAAAATACAATATTTTTTAAGAGTCGGATCTACTTGTTTTTAAACTTACTATTCTCTTCTTTCTTTAATATACCATGAATAGTGACACAGCGCAAACCCACACTAAACCCTTTTTCACTCTTCTCAACACAAACATAGTTAAGAGAGAGATTTGTTTCTCTTTCTGATCTCTGAATTTCTCTTTTCTCTGAATCTGAAACCACTCTCTCACTATGAGAAGAGCATCATTGAATCTCGCTTCTTCTCTTCTCTCCAGAACCCTCGCCGCCTCCTCCTCTCGCAGCGCCGCCGCATCCTCCTCCTTCCCCGCCCCGAATCGTTTTCTCCACTCTGCTCTCTACCGAACCTCCACCGCCGGCGGCTCCAACAATCACCGCCGATGCTTCTCCTCCCTCCTCCGCCCTTACACTGCCGCATCTCTCGGATTTGCCGGAGCTCTGATTACCTCCCTCGCTGCCACCTCGGTTTATCAGGAAGCCCTTGCCAAGGAGCCGCCGCCGGCCGAGGCTCTCCCTAACGACGTCGTGCTTTACCAGTATGAGGCGTGTCCTTTCTGCAACAAAGTTAAAGGTATCTCTGATTTTTCCTCCTATTGATTTGGATCATAGTTCAGATGCATAGGTGGAAGGGTGCAATTTTTGAGTTACATAGTATACTGTGAATTGCATTTGTTGAAATTCTATTCTTTATCACCATCATATTCCTGATTCAAAATTTTAAAAACCAGATTTGTTCGGTACTGTGGTTTTAGTTCGCTGTGAATTTTAATCGAGTTTAATTTCGATATGCTATAGGTGTAACTCAATGAACCGGTTATGCATCACTACCTTCTAAGGTTGTTGTTATTAGATTCAACTATTTTGAATGATATGGCAAAGAGTGAATGATTGGTAGTGTAGAAAACCTTTGAACTGACAATGCATCACAACTAACGCCATTTTATTTTTTAATATGTGAAATTTGAAGAATTTTATTTTGATGTTCCAAAAAAGTTTCACACTCGCGTTTAATGACGTGTTGCCACTTCATATAATGAGTTTCATATCTTCTTAAATGACTTTCATATCTTCTTAAATGACTTTCAATACAAGATTGGATGAGTGTATGAAATTTTACACCAGACAAAGTATCCAAATTAAAATATAATTTTGAATGGAAGCAGTAAGTCATGTAAATAGAAAGAAAATTAAAAACATATCCTCCTATAACTTCGTACTGCAAATCTTGTTAATTAGTAAATAAATAAATTATTTAATGTTTTCTATACTCCCAATATATTGGATTGTTTTTACTTCTTCATTTGATATTTGTTTATCTGGTATTAGGAGGTTTTGTAGGAGATATACAAAACTCTTCAAAAAAAATTGTACATGGGTTGTCCATTCACTTTTAAATGAGGTTATTCTCTCCACTGATTTATCCCACATGTGATGGTGAATGTGGGCTAGTATATTGGTTATTGTTGTGCTTTACCCCTTTCTTTTTGTCACTGGAGTGCCCGTTGAGCTTTCACGGCATTTCTTAGCGCTCGTTGCTGACATTTTTACTGTCTTTACCAGCATATTTGGACTACTATGATATACCGTACAAAGTTGTGGAGGTCAACCCACTTAGTAAGAAGGAAATCAAATGGTCTGAGTATCAGAAGGTTCCAATATTGGTAGTAGATGGGGATCAACTAAATGACTCGTCAGGTTTTTGTCATTTCCCCCTTAAAATTGATTATAAAAGTTTTCTCATGGACTTTTGTCCACTGAATGAGTCACACTGTAATATTTCACTCAAGTTTTTCCCCCTCCACGCAGCTATAATTGACAAGCTTGGACAGAAGATTATGCCAAAGAAAAAGGCAAATGAGAATGATGAAGAGACAAAATGGCGGCAGTATGGTTTTCTTTCTGTGTTTTATTTTTCAATCTACCATGTCTTTAATAAATGTAAGAGGTTGAAGTGACTGTAATATTACTTAATAATTTGATTGAATTTCATTTTTCCTATTTTAGGAAGTTTTTTCCACACTTTCATTCGACCCAACTACAAAGGAGATGTTGTGTATGATTTGAAACGTTCTTTATTCCTTTGCATCTATTATGTTGTTTCTTTTACCCTATAACCTATGTGTATAGGGTTGAAGACTTACTAATAATTTTATAAGATTCACTCTTCTTTTTACATCATATCACTCAGCACTTATAAGTGAAAACAGTGTAAATTTGCTGCTCTCTTTCTGTGTGAAGCTGTTAGTTGTCTATCTATCTGATAATTGGCTTGATTGCAATTTATAGTAAATCAGTAATATAGGCTACCTGAATTGTTCCTGGTGAATTGAACCTATCACAAGAAATTCGGACAGAAACAAACCCAGGGGAAATGATTGAATCCTATTTTAGCTTACCTTGTAAATTTAATGATTACTTTTTAATCTTCTAATATAGGTGGGTTGATAATCATTTGGTACACGTTCTGTCACCAAACATATACCGAAATGCTACCGAAGCGCTGGAGTCCTTTGACTATATCACCAGCAATGGTAAGTTGTTCTGTCTTTGCTGTATGTATCTTTTATTATTGTTATTATTATTCACATTTAAATAAATGTGTTCTGATTTATGTTTCTTTCCACAAAGTATTCTGTTATGTGAAGCTGTCTATTATATCTCAGTAAGCATGAAATTCAAACAAAGTCTATGGCTGATATATAAGATGCAATCATAATTGTGGAGTGCAGTAATCCAGTTTCTAACATGAAAAATCTTGTACAAGAAATGAACATTATTTGTAGTGATGTAACTTTTCATGATTTTCTGAATTTTGTTGGCATTTTGCTAAAGCTTATTGTTATTCAATATCTCATGCTCTTTACTTTTAAATTTTATACTTAGTCCTGCAACTTGAAAAATGTGGGCTTGGCGCAGTGGTAGGGTCCTTACAAACTGGGATGCCCTTTTTATCATTGAAAATGTGAGCTTTAAGAAGGCTCAGATGGGTTGAGAAAGGTCATGATCTGCCAATTAAAGAGACTAGACACTTTGGATTTGTGTTTTAACTTTTGATATCTTATGATTTATAGAATATATTAAAGACTTGTTCATGTGTCTTTGCTCGCTAAGAGACAGTGTGTATTTTTTTTTCTCGCTAAGTGACTTAACCTTCTCATGTGTCTTTGCTCGGTCTATATTACTATTTTTCATGGGCAAAATTACCATGGCTGAAGCCTTTTCTACTTTTTCCTTATACACACATTGCAAGTAAATGGTTTGTATTCACATCACTCTTTTCTCATTGTGTTTTTGCCAGCTTTCAGCATGTATATACCATGCATGCAATTTCTTAATATATTTAATTTAGGCTTCTTTCTTCAGTCATGCTCTGTTTAAACTTCAAGTTTGGATAATGTGTGATAGTTTATTTCATTTTACTGATATTGTAGGAAATTTCAGCTATACAGAAAAATTTTCAGTGAAGTATGCTGGAGCTGCAGCTATGTATTTTGTGTCTAAGAAGCTGAAGAAGAAATACAACATCACTGATGAACGTGCCTCACTGTATGAGGCAGCAGAAACATGGGTAGATGCTCTGAATGGCCGGGAGTTCCTTGGTATGTAACTCTCCGTTGTTGTGTTAAGGAGACTATATTTCAATGCAAGAGTGTGAATACATTATTTGTTTGCGCCTGTATTAAACTGAAGCCGGAGATTGCTTCCTGTCTCAAAAATCAAAACACATTACTGTTCAATTTTCATATATACTTGCTAGATCAAAATATTTATCATAAAATCTCCATTTTTAGTAATCAGTTTTAATTTTTTTAATTGATGGGATCTTCTTATTATAGTTCTACTAGACTTTTTTGATTTGGAACCTTAGAAAGTTATTTATAATTCCGAGCCTACATGTAAACCGTTCTAAGTAAGAGCAAAGAAGTCCCTGAAAAATGTAAGAACGGAGAAATGATCATCATTCCTCACCTATCTAGATGTTAGATTACCTATAAACAAGTGTCCAGCCTTTGCTTCAGTTTATTTCAAATTTTTATTGTTAATGTAATGAATAGGAATGCTGCATTCCTTAGATATGATACAATGATTGTTTTTCTGTCTTTTCAGGAGGGTCTAAGCCTAACTTAGCTGATTTGTCTGTCTTTGGGGTTTTAAGACCCATACGCTATTTGAGGGCAGGGAAGGATATGGTGGAGCACACACGTATTGGTGATTGGTTCACAAGAATGGAGAGTGTTGTTGGAGAGTCTTCCAGGATTAAACCATAAAGCTCGAAGAATGCAACCTATTATGGGACCTACAATGCATTACTGACATATGATTATTACGCATCAACCGGGTTCTTTGTATTCTTCAGTTCCAGACATTATTTTTGCTTCTAGTAGTACTATATGCTGTTGGGTTTGGCCTTCAATTGTTGGAAGGATGGACTAGGATTTTTCACTGGAGGTACTTGGAACTGGTGATAGAGTTATAAACGTAGGCAGAAATTTACTGAATAATCGATTCTTTTGAAGAAGAGAAAAACATCTATTTTTGTAAAGATTAAAGAAATTGAGTTGTATCAAGGAATAAGGCAATATCTCATGTGCCTGTGATATTTAAAGTTTTGGGTTTGATAATGATACATAAACGATTTGATTGGGTTCAGTATAGTATTTGATGTGATCACTGAATCAATTGATGTAAGTAAATCTTGACTAACTGAATTTAGTCATTTTACCCTTCCCATGATGAGAATAGTATTGAAATCAATACTTTAAAATGCAGGTAAAACATTTCCTAATTATAGATTTCTAACAATTAAGGATGAAAGTGGGAAGATGCCTTGACCCTAGACAAACATTGTAGTTATGTAAAATCTTTAACAAAGTCAATGACGGAAAAATTTATAAGGTATGCATTATATTTAATCGGGTTTAAGACATGTTTGAGTTTAAAGATCAACTCAATTAAAATTTGGGGTCGTGTTAGTTTTGGGTCTAGAATCGAGTCCAGATTCAAAAAATGACCCTAACAACATTTAGGGTTGAAAAGAGATAAGTTTAACCAAATTATATTCACTTTGAGTTATCGTTATTCATGTGACATAATAATCAAAATATGTGTAACATAATAATCAAAATATGTGTATGTAATCAGTAAAGAAAATAGTTACGACATAATTAAAGAATAAAAAGGCATGATTAATATAAAGCGACGTATGATTTAGCATGGGGAGGTGCATGCACGTAGAAGAGAAAGTTAACGAGCGACACGTTGGTTGGTTCATGTGTATTGTTCCAAAGCAAAAAACCAAACAAACAAACCAAGCAACGTTCATGTTTGTCTCATTTCATCACTTGTTTCCAGAACCATCAACAAACTCACCCAACACATTACTATTTTCTGGTGAGCCTTGCCAACCATCTCTCTCTACCTTTTATTTTTTCAGATTTCGTCTCAGAAACCAAACCAAAAAACAGATTATTAATTTATTATTTTCATTATTTGTGATGGATTCTGAATGGATATGTACAGATATTATTATAAAAAGAAGATATGGAACAATATTCATCAAAATCAGAATCACCACCAAAGTCTCTTATGGAGAATCTTCTTGGCCTTCTAAGGGTTCGTGTTAAGCGTGGTGTTAATCTTGCTGTTCGTGATGCTCGTAGCAGTGATCCTTATGTTATTCTTAAGATGGGTAAACAGGTACTATATTTTTGTCTAATTAATTCATTGCAACTATAAAGTTTTTAAATTTTGTCACAATCTATGATATCTTACTTTTTTAATATATACCCAGAAAAAATTGATTAATGGGGTGTCATAATTTCGAATGTTGTTCAGCTTTGCCCACAAAATTCTTTCATTCTTTAATTGATGTTTACTCCTTGCAAAAATGCTTAATTGTACATAGGCCCACAAAATTTCTTTCATGCTTTAGTTTTGGATGTTTACTTAATAGATAATAGCATGCTTTAGTTTTGGTGCTGTTTACTTAATAGATAATAACATGGGGGTATGGCTGAATTCTAGTCATAGAAGCATTTCAAATACATGTTTTATCTTACTTAGGTAGATAAGTAGTCTTGAATTGTCCCTGAGCCTCCAACTATTGGACAGTGTCATTATTATCGGACATGAAAAGAGTAAAGAGTCACAAGTGAAACACAAATTTTGAATCAAAACCTCAATGTCAAGGTTCCATTGATCTTCAACTATAGTACCACTTGTTGGACTCGTCTGCGACCAAGTGAGCTTTTAACTATTGGAGAGTTTCATTATTAGCGAACATAAAAATAGTGGAAAACCACAAGTGACAGTATGAAACATCATGTCATCTTAAACCAAAACATTAAAACAATGGTTCAATGAGTCTTTTATACTTCTAAACTCTTTCTATGACCTCATATCAAATGTCCTCACACTTGAATATGCCAAACAAACGAAGCATTTTAAATGCATGTTTTATCTAACTTAAGTAGATAAGTAGATTTTGTCTAATATAATTATTATGCACAATCATAACTTTGTTTTTGCAGAAATTTAAGACTCGTGTGATTAAAAAGGATGTGAATCCTGAGTGGAATGAAGACATTACCTTCTCTGTTTTGGATCCAAATCTTCCAATTTTACTGGTAAGTTCGTTAATACAATGTCTTTTCTAGTCTATTAGATACACTCACAGTTCAAGGACCCTGTCACAGTTTTATGATTTGGCTGGTGGTGTCTTAGAAGCAAGAATTAATTCCTTGTCAAAAATGATATGAAATTAAAGTAAGAATGATTTTCAAGTTTGCATAGGACACAATGGACAATAAGCTTTTTTTTTGGATTACCAAGGGTATTCCCTCACCTTATAACCTTTTGATCATCTTGGGTATCTAGTCGGGCCTTACACCAATAAATAACACCTTTTTAGTGGACAATAAGCATTTACCTAATAGATTAAGCTTTTAGCACAATTGCTCATTGCCATTAGCAATGATGGCCATATCAATGCAAATGCACTTGGATGTTATACTTCACTTCTATCCCTTTTTCACTTGAAAATGAAAACTGAACCTAAAAGGTGAATCTTCTTTCTAATATATAGCAAGTTTTAGTGCATCAAAATATAGTGGACACATGACAAAGTCAATTAATGTGCTCCAATTCTATATACTAACACTTCTTCATTTTTTGGCTTTTCTGATATATCAATTATTATTCATCATATTGAACCACTGCTGATTAATTGATGATCCTTTCTGATTGCAGACTGTGTATGACCATGACACATTTAGCAAAGATGACAAAATGGGTGATGCCGAATTCGAAATATTACCATTTATAGAAGCCTTGAGGATGAATGTAAATGGCCTCCCAAATGGTACTATAATATCAAGAATACAACCAAGCAAGCAAAATTGCCTAGTGGATGAAAGTTGCATAACTTACACTAGTGGCAAGGTTATCCAAGATATGATCCTTAGATTGCAAAATGTTGAATGTGGTGAAGTGGAAATTCAATTGCATTGGATTCATCTTCCTGGTTGTAAAGGTTTATGATCTTATAGTATACTTGTTTGTTAGCAACTTCATGCATATAAGTTGGTTCTGCCTTCAACAACCTGGTTTCTGTGTTGTACTATAAGGTTTATTTGAGACTTGAGGAACCAACTAAACTTGTATTTATAGTTGAGAAATTTCTACCTGGTACAAGTTGTAATTAAAATCTTTACAATGTTGCATCTTTTATCTTGTTTCTCCAAATTTCATATTCTTTCTAAATTTATTTCTTTTCCCAACTCCATCAATTATGATAGATGTGAGTAATCTTACTACTTAAAACTTTACAGATATTATTATCAAGCATTAGAAGTTTACTTATGATCACATAGTGTTTTAAAGTGTGGCCGCAGTTATAGTTACTACGATTGCAGCTGTTATGATGTGAGTTGTGGCTTATGCGGTGTGAATTATTTTGTGAGTAAAAACATATTTTTGACATCAATGCCGTCTGATACGGTCCAATGCGGTTGTATTGTGACACTATGTAGTTGCGACCTATAGCAGTCGCGTTAGTGTGATTCGGTATCACACCACAATTACGGTGTGATGCGTTTGTGGTGGCCATCGTAATCGCAATATTGCAGCCGCATCATGTGATGCGATCCACAATTTAAAACACTAATAACAAGTATTTCCTCACTATCACACACATCATTAAACCTTTGAACAAAATCCATATACCACCGGAAAATATTGCAAATTTCTCCAAACACAAGGCACCTCCTCAAAAGCCACATGTGTTGGGTTTGGGCTCCCTTCCTATATGAAGAAAAACTCAATTGGGCAAAGTCCACTTGTCTCACTTATTCTAATTGATAGGGGTCAGACGAGGTAAGTGTGTGCAATCAGTTTAGGCAAAAAGAGGCAATGGAAAAGTGAGAGAGAAGTTGAAAGAACTCAACCCGCAGGAACTCATAGCAGTTGTGGGAGATTTGTGACTACATCTGCGTTCACCGTAGATCGGGCTGAAATTTGGACAGCAGGTTCACAACTTCTGGTACTTCATTCTGAACAGTTGGATCGGTGAGAAGTCATCCGAGGTGGTAGAAAACGAGCCAAAACAATGGTTGTTTTATGGTTTTTTCTGCAACTTTGTGTTCTCATTTTCAAGTTTTGCTCTATTGTACGCTGTATTGTTGAACACGTTTTGTGCTGTATTTTGGAGACATTATTGTATTCCTATTTTGATCATAGTGGAGCTTGATTGACTGACTTGTGCCCATGGTTTTTACTTCTTACATTGGGAAGGTTTTTCACATTAAAATTCGGGTATCCCTTGTGTGTTCTTATTTGTTATTGCTCCTCATAGATTCTAGGAAGTTAGGGAAATTATTATCCGCTGCATATACCCTATTAGAGTTTTCCTTGTTATTATGTTGAATTTTCCATCAAAGTGGCATGAGAGCTCTTTGGTTTGAGGTTATTTGACATGCTTAAATGATGGATGCAAATACATATAGAATGATATGTTTGAATGATACTAACTATCACTTGTGGAAAGTAAAAATGAAAGATTTATTATTTGTGAAGAATTTGCATATTCCTGTGTTCGCTACTGAGAAGCCAAAGTCGAAGCCTGATGAAGATTGGAGTTTTCAACATCAACAAGTGTTGTTACCGGTTTTCAGAACGTGAGCAACTTTTCTCATAGTGAGAAAAATTTCCATCTTATGTTGCCACCATTTGAAATTTGTCCCATGAAACCGAAATGATTTGTTCAGGTCAAAGTTGTTCGGTCTAGTAATATTATCTACGAATGCTATTAAAGTCGAAACGTCTTGAAATTGTTGTAACCGTTGCTTGAAACAATTCTAAATGACATGAAAAAATACTTTTTGGCAATGCCACGAAACGTCTCTTTGAGTAGCTATGAAAATTCATTAAAGTTCAGGCTCAAAAGTGGAAAACTAATGAGTTTTCGATGTTTATAGCAAGCAGTTGAAGGTCAAAAGAAAAAGTCCTAATTGCCTCTATCATTTTAACGTATACAGACAGACTTCAATCCTGAAACAGTCACAAATAAAGTCTAGAATATACAATCATGTAAAATTATACACTCATGAAAGAAAAAAACGGGTTTTATGTAATTGTCAATTCAAATGAGAATCCTGATTGTGTTTGGCTCAAGATTCTCACATTTGGTACATTTAGCAAAAGTTATGAAACAAAGACCTTTATTTAACCAAATTTAATTCACAATTGTCAATGAGGGTCATAGATCAAATATATGAGACATATGATAATTCATGTTATTATTCTATCAACATTTTTTTTTATTCAATGAGGGTCATAGATCAACAATCATCATTCATGCATACTTTTTCATTTAAAATAGATAGACAACACATAGAACAAACCAGAGGATAGATGATATATGAGACATATGATAATGCATGATAATATGAATATTCAACCTAAAAAATTTAAAATCTATATGATATACATGAAATGAATGAACTATCTAAATGCAAAACCCCCAAGCTTAGAAATTTACATTGTCCCCAATGTAAAAATCTAAACAATAAGAGAAAGAAAAAGAAAACCCACGGGTTAGGTATGAAGTGTCCTTAACTCATGTACCAATTATAAGTGGTTGGCTTCATTGGGTGTAGTGGAAGTACTTGTAAAAGAAGAGAAAAATGTTCCAAATGGCCATATGTCCTAGATGGACTAGGTGCAAATATCCTGGGCAGCAACACCATTATTTTGTGGCAGACAATATATACACCCCCCTACAAAGGCTCCAAACTCAGGGAGACACTAAAGCTGACACTAAAATTGATGAATTTAAAAATGTACCTCTAGCATCAGTTGCCTCCCACGAAGCACTCGTTTAAGGTCATTAGCTTGACGATTGATCTTTGTAGCTCATGTAGGAAATGTACCCCAAACCTTGGAAATATGATCTTAGTAAACAGTTTGATGACTGTTTTATCATCATTATGTGGAGATGAAATTGCCTCCACCCACTTAGAAACATAATCAATTTCCACCAAGATATATTTGTTGTTGTTTGAAGTAGGAAAATGTCCCATATAGTCAACTCCCCATACATCAAATATATTTGTTGTTGTTTGGAGTACATTTGCTATTGTTTTTGAAGTACTAGCATGACCTAAATAAGAGACAAAAGGACAACAACTGAGGATCTTTGACATTTCTTCTTCTAGAACACATCTTTTGTAAATACCATCAGCACAAAGTCGACAGAGGTAAGGATCATCCTAGATATACTTCTTCAGATCTGAGAAGAATTTCTTTTTCTGTTGCGGTGTCATTTCAGGTGGAAGAATTTTGCTGATCAAATAGTTTACAAAGTCAGCATACCAAGGTGCCTCTAAAATGTCGAGGAGGAGGAGTTGCACTTCAGAAAAGGAAACATCAATATGTATGTCCTCCTCCTCTCCACTTGAATGTTCAAGCCGAGATAAGTGATCTGCAACTGGATTATCTATTCATTTTCTATCAACAATATCCAGATCAAATTCTTGTAGAAGAAGTATCCATCGGATGAGACGTGGCTTGACTTATTTCTTATTCATCAAGTATCTCAGGGTTGAGTGATCAGTATGGACTATAACTTTAGAACCTACTAGGTAGGACCTAAATTTTTTGAAGGCAAATACAACAGCTAGTAGCTCCTTCTCTATGGTGGCATAGTTGACTTAAGCTTCATCAAGTGTTTTGCTTGTATAGTAGATTGCATGCATCTTCTTGTCCTTCTTTTGGCCCAAAACTGCTCCCACAATATAGTTACTAGCATCACACATCACTTTAAAGAGAAGATTTCAGTATGGTGATTGCAATATTGGTGCAATGATCAATGCCTCCTTCAACCTGAGGGTGGAGGGGCGTGTTTTTAATTTAATTTTAGGTGCTTTCCCCTCTTCCCAATCTTCAGATTTGGGCATTACATTCAAGGTCTCATCTTGCGAGTTGTGAGGAAGTGTTGGGCTTGCATTCAGAAATTCAATAACCTCAACCACTTCCTCATCAACGTCCGAAGTGTCACCTTCTACTATGCATCTCTCTAAAGGATCCTTAGATTGCACTCTAGTTGCTTCCTCTTTCACAACTTGGTCCAGCATATGAATCCTGAAACATGAATTCTCAAGAGAAGGTTGTTTAATAGATTTAGCAATATCAAATTCAACCTTTTCATCCCTTATGTTTATGGAAAGTTTTCCATTCTTTACATCAAATATAGCACCAACAGTAGCCAAAAATGGTCTACCTAATATGATTGAGATTTGTGAATTCTCTTCCTATCTAGTATTACAAAATCTACTAGAACGAAAAATTTCTCAACTTTGATAGAGACATCCTCCAAGATGCCTATATGGAATTTAACTGACCTATCTGCTAATTGAAGTGATATAGTAGTGAGTTTTAGTACGTCCACTTCCAACTTTTTGCACACAGATAAGGGCATGAGACTCATACTTGCCCCTAAGTCACATAAGGCGTGATCAAAACTAGTATTTCCAATTAAACATGAGATAGAAAAACTACCAAGATCTTTTAATTTAGGAGGTAATTTATTTTGAATTAAAGCACTACACTCTTCAGTTAAAGCGATTGTTTCATAATCATCTAGTCTTCTTTTT
Source organism: Lupinus angustifolius (assembly GCF_001865875.1). Classification (NCBI taxonomy): domain Eukaryota; kingdom Viridiplantae; phylum Streptophyta; class Magnoliopsida; order Fabales; family Fabaceae; genus Lupinus; species Lupinus angustifolius. The sequence goes on along the minus strand of NC_032011.1, from coordinate 2,789,117 downwards.
TTAGATATAATATCCTTAAGAAATTTTGTGTATGCGTGCATCTCCTATAGAGCCTTAGTGAAGGGTAAGCTGATATATAATTTTTTTAAGAATATCCAAAAATTTCCCAAATTTCTTTTCTAATTTTGCCTTTGCTAATGTTTGGGGAAAAGGAACTGGTGGTACATATGGTGGTGGAGCGACATACTTAGACATGTTTTCAAAATTTTGCTCCCCTTCAGGGGTTGTGTCTCATTATGTTCATCTTCCACTTTTGCATTTTTCCTAATTTGAGGAATATCATTTAGTTCCTTTCCACTCCTTAATTTGACAGTTTTACAATGTTCCTTATTTGGATTTTTTATGGTTGTCCTGGAAACATCCCTATTTGTCTATTAGGATTACTAGCTTGTTGGACAATTTGTGTTTCCTACATTCTACCATGGATGGTCAGGTTTTCTATTTTAGAATTCAAGTCATTGAGCATGTTTGAAAAACTTTTATTAATCATGACTTGATCTTCATGAAATTTATTTTGGTTAGCAATCAATTTTTCCTGACATTCCATTAATGTTTTAAGAGTGGGATCAATAGGAGAAAATTGTACATGTGGAAACATTATTGGAGGTTTCTTGTTACATGGTCCATCCTCATATTGATGATTCAGAGTGTTGTTGCTCCTCCAAGAAAGGTTGGGATTGTTCTGCATGTATAGTGGGTTGAATTGTTGTTCGCTCCTCTACTTGTAGTCATAGTAGTTGCATGACTCAGGTTGTTCATTAGTCAATGCTCCATGTTCAGGTTCAGTGAAGTGTTTGCATTCAGATCACTCATGTCCTTTTTCTCCACCCCCTCACATGTTGCAGTAGACTTAATAACATTAACATGATACATTTTTAGCTTTCCAAACCTTTGAGAAAGGTTCTACAGCGTGGAAATTACCTTCTCCATCTGATTGCCTGAATATTGTGCACCAGAGTCTCTTCTTGGATGGTGTCTCCTCTCATTCGTCCATTAGAAACCATATTCTCTATGATCTTTGAAGCATCATCAATTCCTTTGCACATAAAGACACCACCTGCTGAAGAATCCAATAGTTGTTGTGATGGAAAGTCTAGCCCACTGTAGAAGTTCTGAACCAACATCCAAGGTGGAATACCATGGTGAGGGAAAGCTTCAGTCAACTTATTTAATCTTTCCCAAGCTTCAGCAATTGACTCCTCATCCCTTTGACTGAAGTTCTGGATGAGGTGCCTATAATGCACAATTTTGGAAGGAGGAAAATATTTGTTGAGAAAAGCCTCCTCCAAAGTTCGCCATGTTGCTTGAATTTCAGCATTTTGATTCCTTAGCCACGTCTTAGCTCTGTCTTTTAGGGAATATGGAAACATGTGGAGACGAATAGCATCTTCAGAAGCCTCATGAATCCTTAATGTCTCACAGAATTCCAAGAACTGATCAATATGTGCATTAGGATCTTCACGAGCTCCACCTCCAAATTGGTTTTGCATCACCATTTGGTTCAGAGCATATGGCAAAGAAAAGTTCTCTACCTCAATAGCTGGGCGAATTATTCCAAGACGTGAACTACGAGCATTAGGGGTTGCATAGTCGCGAAGTGGTTTTTTATCTCGTTTAGTCATTGTTTGTACGCGCACACGTCTTTCTCTTGTTTTTTCTCTTTGTTGCCTTCTTCTACGAAAAGTGCTTTCTGGCTCTGAATAGTAATTTGACCTTTGCATAAACCAAGTGTGCAACGTGCAGAGGTACCAAGAAAAAGGAAAACACATAATACACTAGAGTAAAGTAATGAATTAATTGAGAATTAAAGAAATTTTGACACTGTCCCCGACAACGACACCAAAAACTTGATAGGACAAATCGCAAGTGCACGATTATGTCGTCAAGTAATAAAATATCGATCCCACGAGGACTGGAAAACTCCTTTAATTATAACAATTAATTTATACTTAACTCAAATAAGGAATAAAATTGAATTTAGAACAATTGTCAAGAATAATTATGAAAAAATAATCAAAAGGGATTGAAATCTAATTTAGGAAGAGTTCCCAGGAAAATGGTTACCGTCTTTACACTCGCAAATCCTTGTTTTGCTCCTTTTCTTGAACTTTAAGTTGTGAAGGTGAATTGTTCTTTGATATGTGTCATCCTCTCTCGAGCTCCGGCACGTGTACTCAATTGAAGTCGCACATACTCTCGTGGTACGATTATCAATCAAATCATTTACTTGGATCTTTCTATCCAATCGTTTCGTAGCAATCCAAGGTGAATTTCGGAAACCCCCGAGAATCCTAATACTACTCTCGTGAATTAGGATTCTAGTTTGATTAACTAAATGGTCGGATAGTTGGGTTTACCTCTCGGTCCTTCCTCAATGTATCTAAGAGGTGTAATTTGTTGGCCAGACAACTCACACGAATAAAACTCAGTTTAATGATTCAAATCACAACACTCAATGAAATAGAAGTAAAAACAAGTATTTATTAAAGGTAAAAGGGCATAGCCCCAATCCTATAAACAAAGGGAATTACTCACTCATGATGTAGAAGAGAATCCCAAATTCTAAATTAGAGAATTGTAATGTAAAAAAGTGTCAAGTCCTTGAGGGAGAACCTTTATTTATCCTAATTACAAAATATTGGGCTAAGCCCAACAAAATCAATCTAAAAAATAGGAATATAATATAACATTTATGACTTCTTTTGGTCCTTCAATTGTTCTTCGCATAGCTTCAGCAGTGAATTCAATCTTCTTCCATCCAATCTCTACTATTTTTTGCTTTAATCCATCCAAATTGGCCGATCAAATCGACAATGAGAAATAAAAGCTAAAAACAATTCTAAAGTCCTAATTATGTCCTAAAATACAAGTTAAATGCAATGTAAATGTAGTATAATTTCACACTTATCACCGGCCATACATAAAATTAGCATAACAAAATTACATGAATTATGCTTATTTGATATAGGTACAAATTTATAATCTTTATTTATGTTTTAAAAAATAAGTTTAAAGTAGTAATACAAATATGTTTAGCAACTCACATCAATTGTAAAGTCAATTTCTCTGGTTTGTCGTCTTAACCGAATGAGAGTTAGACCGCTTTGAACCGGAGAAAATTCGGTCCGACCATGTTAAACTGGATTAACCCGGGAAGTAAACCGGACGGCTCACTTAAAAATAATAAAAAATGGGACAATGTTCTAATATTTTATTTTACTATGGTCCAAAAAAAGATAAAGATGTATTATTTCAATATAATTATACACAATTATTAATTATATAAAGTTTTACATTTATATATAACTATATATTTATAAATAAAAATTATTAATTATGTACGAAATCATCCGATCAGACCGGACGGTTTAACCGTTTAAACCGGTTAAACCTAATACGGGACCTCTGCCGGTTTGACGTCCGGTTCGGGTTTCACAACACTGGTCACATCATCAATTGACACGTGTGAGTCTCTCCTTCACTTTCCATCTCCAAAATACGTCCATATTCTTATCATGTATTGTGACGCACTATATTCTATTTATCTATTTACTATATAATAAAATAAGGTTCCGCCACGTGATCTCAAAATATGTGTCGTAACCTCAGCGAAAATTTTCTCCGCTAAAAGCTAAAACGCCCCACTTCTCAATGTGTTGTCTCACACATACAATAAATAAAATTGCACCATTATTCATTGTTAATCTACCCATATTATATAATAATATTAACATTTAATAATGTAATTAATAATGACTCACCTTTAATGATGTAATCATAGCGTCAACCACTACAATAAACTCTCTTTGATATTCATTTGAAATCCGGTTGAATGAAGTAGACTCAAAATGACGATGTGACTTTTGTCTTCCATGTTATGCAGTTGTTGTTTCGTTCCTTTGTCCATTCGTTTCTCCAACTTTTCCTTCACATTGATTGTTATTAGTTGCAATCTCAGGAACCATTGGTTTGTCGATTTAACTTTTCCATTATCAACCCTTACACGTGTAACATTTGTTCGATCTTCAATTGATGGCTTTTGGAACCATCTCTCCAATTTTCATCATTGCGATAGATTTTTTCTCTCCCAATCATACGTGTCACCATTTTGTTTACTCATCTACAAAGAGTTGCTTCGTGATGTGCTTAGCACATTTCTCAAGACTGGGAAAGTCGTTTATAGTTGTATACGACATCAACTCACCCTTCCTCATATTGGGGTAAGAATAGTTGGTAAGGTGTTGTTTGAACTTCATTTATTCTTCCTGAATTTGGAAGGTAATTTTCCCCCTTTTGTGATAATATTTGATTCTCTTAATGCTAATCTAATTGTTATTCTTGACTCATTTTGTTATTTCTTTGTTTTTTTGTCTTGCATTTGATGTTGAAGAAGAATATTTTGATTTTTAATAAACTATTCATTTTGATGTTAACGAACATCACTTGGTATGATTGTTTGATGAAATTTTCCTTTTGTACATATTGTTTCACTAAATTTTTATCATGTTATTTTCATTCTTCGCCTTGCTTCATTTTGTTGTCATTTGATCATAAGATGAAGCTTTTGAATAGATTTCATTGCGATACAAATACAGAAGAAAGGATTCTCTATTGATTCAAACACTATACCTACAAAATAGGGATAGAGAAATAGGAAAATACCGATTTAGATCCCAAATTGATGGGTTAGTGTGAGAATTAATATTCTAACCCCATTTCCTAACCCCCGTTGTTCTCTATATCTGACAATGAGACACATTTTCTCTATGTAGAGGTGAAAAATTGGGTTATGACACTGCACAGAACAATGTCGATTAAATCATCCACTAAAAGTGATTCTTGAGTCATTATTATCACTCTTCCTTTCTCTATTTGTGCATGCATCTTTCAGAATATGAGATTGATTGTTGAGTGATATATTTATAAAATTGTGTAAGTGGTGTACTTATAAAATTATGTCTTGTATTATAGAAAGGTTAGGGAAGGCAAAATAGGAAAGTAGTTGTGGTACACCACAAGCTACAGAATGGGAGGTCTCAATTATTGTAGCGCAAATATTAAAAGACTAATTTCTAATTCATATAATATTCTTCTTGGGACCATAACAACTAACCTCGTGTGCTCAATGTATGCATTTAGGATGCAATTTCTTTCTTTCACTATCTATTTGTGGAAAATGCATCAGTGACAACAAAACAATATAATTGTGCTCATACTATTAGTATTAACTTTCTTACATGGTCTATTTGACATCAAGGTTATTGTCAAGATTCACACAGGAAACAACCAAAACGACCTTTGTAATGCAAGCCACTATCTTCATTTTTCTTTATTCCCTTTCTTTAGTGTCATTTACAAGATTTGGTTGTGATTTCTGGTGCATACCTACAATAGCAACATGTACTGGACGTTACAAAAGCACGAGGAAGAACATGACCCAGGTTAACCTAAAAGTTTCTATATCATAGATAAGTGGTATCTTTGATTTATTTTTGAGAACATGATCACATATAATATGTCTTCATAATCACTTTAAAGTTTCATTTTCTAATTTAACATATTTTATCTTTCAGGCACAACATACTAAAGGATTGCCAATAGTATGGAGGGAAAATTGGACAAAGTCCATCAATTATTTTCAAGGGTTCAACTTTACAACAAGGTAGGAATCTAATTAATTTGGACAAGTTCCATTTTTCGTTTCTCTATCATCTAGGTTTGATTAACTTGTGTTGTATTCTCGGCCATGAGACAAAAGAATACCGCCACGTCATGGTTAAGTTACTAGTTTTTATACAATATGTAACTTTTACAATGTATTAATACGTACTTGAAAATACAATCATAATCAATATAAAAATAAAGTCCTGATCTCTAATGTCTGGCAGATATGAGGATTTTATTATGTAAAAAGACCAACCTAAAGTTTTGGTAAACAAAATTGCGTAAAAAATTTCAAATGGAGGAAACAATTTAGATAATGTAAAAAATTTATATTTACCACATATTATTTATTCTTCATTTAACGACATAACATTAATTCTTAAACTTTTTTTTAGTACTACCAATAATATTAAAAAACAATTTTCTTTTGAATTTATGACTGCCCTTCTAATATGTGTGCTCCCAAGAATCGAACCATCCAAGGCTATACCAACACCAGGTTGGTCATTAACCCTTAAACTGAACTTAATAAAAAATGAATAACAATACACAAATATATAAGTCTTTCAATCTCTGTGTATAGGCATCGCTTCTTCAACACTGCACGAACTCGCTTCTCGCCACTGTTCTCACTTGTCACTCAGGTTAGAGAATAAAAACCCTTCTAACTCTTTAACCACTCTATTCAGTTTTCTCGCTTCATTTCAAAACAACAAAATCAATGTAGTGTTTTGAATTCATGTTTCTTTCTATGTATTTTTCATAACCTGAGAATTAGTTCAATATCTAAATGAAATTGTAGTTTTTTTCATTTTTTTGGTGAATTAATTGATCCTTTAAGATGTAATTCGTTGTGATCCTTTGCATTTTGTAAGATGAATGATTTTGCATTTTGTTACTGCATTATATAATCCCTTTTATGTGTAGAGGGTGACGGTGATATTGTTTGTAATGTGTGTATTTTGATGATGATGGTGTTTATTTACTTTACTATCATGTGTGGTTGTTGTGTGAAATGAACTTATTTTGAAGAAATGTTTTCTAGGTTTAAATGGTCTTACCGAATTTTGTTTTTAGTCGCTATATTTGTTTGAAAATTTTGGTTTTAGTCCCTAGTGATGACGCTACTAACGCCTGCTGAATGTGACATGTGTCATTCTAGATTTTTCAATGTTGTTTCATACCAGTTTGTTCTATTGAGTAATTAATTAATGTCAACTTGATTCCGCGGTACAAAATAAGTAATAGTAGAGAGAAGGAAAGAAATTTGTTTGGGAATAGTGGCAGTTTCAACAGAATAAAAGGGACGCACACAACTAGCTGTGTCTTTCCGAGTGGCTACGAACTCGGTTATCCTAAAGCGAGGTCTTGTCAATGCAAAAAATAGGCACAAGTGGAGTTTCCCTCACAAATGTGTCTTCCCAGCTCAATTCGGATTAGTTGGAGTCCAAAGTGATTTCCGCATATATTTAAGTATCTCAGTCCAACACATGCACACACTCGTTTTTGTGTTCAACATAATTTGTTCATTAGCAGAAAAATGCTCTTCGGTGTGAAAGTGGTTTGTATGTAACTGTTATGAAGGAGTCTGTGATTTCTGTCTAATATCTTCATATTTCAGTCCAAAATGGTTTGGTTTGAAAAAACATTTTTATCTTTCATCAATGATTACACGTATGCCACTTTTTTCCTCCTTATGTTTTCTGTTTTCAGCGACTGGTACAAGAAATAGTGAAGACAAATAAATGTTTTCAATGTTTTGGTGTTTCCTATATAAATATCTGAAAACAAGAAATAAAATGAAAACAGTGTGGCATACTTGTAATTATTAACAAAACAGAAAGTGAAAACAAGAAATGTTTTCTTAAACGAAACCTGCCCCTGCTTTTTAGTTTTTAGTCCCACGCGTTTTAACAGAGAGGGGGAGGGAGTCATAAAAAGGATAAATGACCTTTTATTGATTTATATTTTCGTGGTAGAACTACTTTCATATTTCTCTTCACTGACATATGTCTGTTGAAAGCAGTCCTAGTTCCTTAATGGAGAGTTCTGATGAGGATGAAACTGAAGTGTGTGGGAATCATGTGCCTAAGGAACTGAGTCGTTTAGCATCTGATGGTGTGAAATTTGTAGATGGAGTACTTAATGGTGAAAATGAACGATGCCTGGAAAATTTCCGCATGGATAAGCATATATTTTACAAGTTGTGTGATACTTTGCAAGCCAAGGGTTTGTTACATCACACAAATCGAATCAAAATTGAGGAGCAACTGGCCATATTTTTGTTCATCATTGGACATAATCTTCGGACTAGGGCTGTTCAGGAGTTATTCCGTTATTCTGGAGAAACTATTAGTCGACACTTTAACAATGTTTTGAATGCAATAATGTCAATTTCGCTGGATTTATTTCAGCCTCCTGGCTCTGACGTTCCTTCAGAAATCTCTAAGGATCCTAGATTCTATCCATATTTTAAAGTAAGATTTCTGGAAACGTGTTTGATTGGTACCTTTTTTAAGGTTTTTTATCTCAGTTATTGAATATTATATAATAGGATTGCGTGGGAGCTGTTGATGGTATATACACACCAGTGACGGTTGGTGTAGATGAGCAAGGACCTTTCCGCAATAAGAATGGTTTACTTTCACAACATACTCTGGCAGCCTGCTCGTTTGACCTCAGGTTCCATTATGTTTTGGCTGGTTGGGAAGGATCCGCTACAGATTCACAGGTTTTTAATTCAGCAATCATGAGACGGAATAAGTTGCAGGTCCCTGAAGGTAATTTTTATCTGTGAAATGAATTTATGATTTGGGTAGTAAGGACAAAGCTTAGTTACAGTACCTTAGGTACAAATCGTACTGGTTGCCAATTATAATTAGATATGTGTAATATTTTTTATATCACCACTAATGATATTTAACACTGTTAAGTCTCACTGTTATCCTCTTCTCAGTCCCACTTTCAAACTCTCTCATTCCCTTATTTGTGTCTCGCGCTTTTTTCTTACTTTCATTGTAGCTCTTTGTCCCACTTTCACTGTAAGTCTCAACTTTTATCTCTCTTCTCATTTCTTCTACTAGTTTTCCTTCTCATTTGTGTCTCGCGTTTTTTTTCTCTATTGCATTTGCACAAGGTAGTTGCCATTTTGCTTCCTTTTTATCATTATTCTGGTTTTGTTTTTCCCCTTATTCTTGATGTCTGATATTTGGGGGTTAGGGTTTACTGCTTGTATTGAAATTGGAGATTCTCTGGGAACTTGTTGATTGTGAGTATTTGAGGTTGAATTATATGTTGGGTTGTGAGTATTTGCTGTAAACTTGAATAAAATTTTGACGATGTTGAATACAAACTTGCAAAATTTTGTGTTATCTTGAGGAGCTGCAATTTGGGCATATGATTTGTTCTATTAATAAGGGAAAGAAGCAAAAGAACACTAAAAATGGAAAAGAAGTAAAATAGAAACTTCTTAATGAATAAAGGTGAAAACACAGACATAATGGGAAAGAAAAACTAAGAGAGAAAACACATGAATGAATGAAAGAGTTACTCATGAATGAAAAAAAATCATAGGAATTTACAATAGTGTTCTGTCAGTAAAATTTGGAGTAAGGGAATGGGCGAGTTATAGTGAAAGTGAGATTGGCAGAGGGATAACAGTTTAGACTTAACACTGTTAAATATCATTAGTGATGAGATAAAAAAAATTACATATGTCTAATTATAATTGCAACCAATATCATTTGTACCTAAGTTACTGTACCTAAGTTTTGTCCGGGTAGTAATACCTTGAATTCTGTCACTTACAATTGACCAAGTCAACTTTTAAACTCTAGTTCTAAGAAGTTAAAGCATTTTTATTTTCATGCTTGGTCGGAACCAAAGTTTATATCCTTCAAATTTAAACAAGTTTCAATTTTGTACCAAAAGTTTTATTTGTTTGAAGTCCCTTAACAAGACTAAAGTTGTTATGTTTTCCTGTTGGCTAACTCCATTAAGTAGTTTATGAAATTATGAAAATTGATTTAATGTTGCCTATGTGGTACTTTCATCATCCACTAGAAGCTGACCGTTGACAAAAAAAACATTTCCTACTCTGAAAAAATGTTGTTCAGTTCATTGTTATGAAATTGCTCTTAGTTTGTTCATTAATTTCTCATCAGCGCATGAAAGTCTTTCTTCAGCTTCCTCTCTATTCCTTCTCTATCTTCCTGCACTGTTTGAACTTTGAACTGCAGCTTCCAAATTCTTCCCAACAAGTGAGATGGCAAGCCCCCATAAAGAAATTGGAAATACTAGACATCAATCCTGCCAACTCACCGACCTTTAAACTTAATAGTTTCTACTCGATTCCCCAGTTACACTCTTAATATCTCTCCCTCAAGCTTCTTTAGTCCATATCTCACACCTTCGATGAATCCATTTCTCTCATTGTTAGTTACTGAACTTATCCAGGGCAAAGCTCTTCTGTTTAGCAGTGGTTGTTCATTTCTAACAGAGGTGATATTGGAGCTCATGTGAATCATTAATTTCTTTTAATTTATAGATTCACTCACTTTACCCTCTAAAGTGAGACTCTCACTTCAGAGAAGTCCTCTAAAATATGTGACAAACAGGAAAGTCGATGACTAGTGTTAGATATCAATGACAGAATACATCTAGAAGGGGTTGAATAGGTGTCGCGATTCCTAAATACCGCTATTCGCACCAAAGCCCTATTCTGGAAAATCACCCCGTTAATCGATTAAAGAACTGCCTCAATCGATTAAGTCGCAGTGAACATCACCCCGTTAATCGATACAAGACCTTGGATGCTACCTTCTTGAATTCCTAGAACCCCTACCTTGGTTTGACCACACTTATCGCCTAGGAAAACCTTTCCTACGATCCAGCCCTAGCCAAGAGTATGTTCTAAACTTAAGATCTCCAAGTCTTGGTGAAGACTCTCTGTATTTCGTTGGTGGTACGACACCAAGAGACGACTTTCGTTGTTACAAAAACAACATAAAAAATAGAGTAATGTGAGCACAAAATGGCTCAAATATTACAATTAAGAACAAATTATAAACCCCATACAAATCTCACAATTTATCAAGAATATGTATAAGATCAGAATCATGAAGAAACATGTAATTTCTATCCTACAAAATCTCTAAAAGAAATGAAAGAATCATGCAAGAAAAGATAGAATAATGAATATATTTAATCACATGCAATGAATGATATTTTAATCCCTAAGGATGATATTATCTCTCACTATTCTCACATGCAATTCTCTCTGCCTATATGACATACAATGAGCATGAAAATATGCAACTTAGCAATTCTAAAAATGAATGAATGAATGTTTTAAACATGGTGTAAAATCATAGTTTATATAGAAAAACTGTTTTACACCTAGTTAATCGATTAAGTCCCCTTTTAATCAATTAACGGGCTGTTGAGAGTAACTGAATTCTGTTTTTCAGTTATCTGTTGAAACTGATTAAAAATGATTTCACGTTAATCGATTAACGCCTTGCTTAATTGATTAACTAGCATGTTTTCAGTTAAGAGATTAAATGGTAAACTACCTATATGTTATGCTTATCAACGATACATGTTTTTATCATTATGTTATGCCTAAGATGCACAAATAACGTGTATGATTAATGTATGAACATATAATAATCTAGTTGACATGTCTCATGTAAATCATATGATAGTTTTTAGAACTTGTGAGATTTGCATCTAAGTTTACCTAACATGTACTCAATAACTGAGACACATATCTGAGACTCTAGTTTAGACATGAAGCATGTTGATTTGTTGAGTTATCTTTAAGTTTTCACTAAATCTTTTATCTTCATCAAAACATAGGCAAACTAAGTGCTATCTTGACACTTTGCACTTTCAATCTCCCATTTTTTATGATGACAAACTCAACACCAATTTTTTTTTGTTTTGATGCATAGTTTGAATATGGTCATAGGATGCATGGTTGTTGATTTCAAAGTTAAAGCGAATAGCTTAGACAACAAAAGCTGAATTTTATTTACAACCTGCACACATCAAACAACAAAGCAACCTTTCTCTCTCTTTTGACATTATCAAAAAGATAAACTAAATGAATTTTGGTTAAAAGTAAGAAGAGATATATTGTGAACTCAAACTATAATTAATCAATTAATATTGGGAATGTAATTAATCAACCAGTTGATGGAAAAATTGAACACATGCGCATATTGATTAGCATTTAATCAATTAAGACAATTAGTTAATCGATTAAAACAACATAATACAGTAATTGGACAGATTTAATGACATGGAAGGTTATACAAAAACTACTCAAGCATGGAATGATCAAACATTTATATTATAACATTCAAACAGCAGGCTCAATCAAACATAAGAGATACATGTAACCAAATATGATCAAGAACCATTAAACATGTATTCATACTATATTTGACATAAATAAGCATGTTATGTAAGCAAATCAAAACTAAAATAGTAACGATTTAAATTCAAATGACATACATATCAAGTCATAATAGTTTAGCAAAAGTATATAGTTAGAGTTACAACCCAAAAAGCATAAGAGAAAATATGTCTCAAAAGTACAAAGTAGTATAAATCCTGTAAATTAGCCATATAGAAGAACTAAACCTAAGGCAACCTAAGGTCTAAGGACTTCTAATCTAGGGATGCAGAGGAGGATCTCTGTCATCAGGTACGGTCAGACTACTTTCACCCTGGATGAGTAATCTCAGCTTCTCAAATTCTGCACAAAATCTCTCATTTTGTGCCTCAGCAGTGTTCTAAACAAAGTTCCTCATATCCTGATAATGGTTATCAATGTAGGCAACCTGACGTTCCTCAAATTGCTCCAAATCTATATGGTAGGAGTCCTTCAGAGACTGAAAATGTAGATTCATTCTATTATTCAGCCTTTGCTCCATGGCATCCAGCTGAGCTAATCCAAAGGATGGTTCCTGCGGCGCGTTTCCAGTTGGCTCCCCCTGAGTTCCTACATTAGGCTGATCTGGTCTAGCCTGATCCTTATCATCAGATAGATCTAAATCTGCGGTAGTGTAATCCTCTTGGTATTGCCAAATATTTCCATACTTGTAGATACTCATCTTATGGATTAGGCTTTCACCAAGAAGGTGATCTTTATCAAAAGTCTATGTGATGATGGTGTCAAATACGTCAATGTATAGATAATCAATGATTCTCGATATGAATATACTATAGGGCAACAACTTGGATTGTGAGGTAGAAACATTATACATGACCTTCAGGATCTCCTCAGACCAATTAATTATGATATTTTCCTTCACAACATACATGAATTTCAGATCTTTAACAGTAGGTTGTGCATGATTGGTGTTTCTCTGAACTAAAATGTAAGCAATCAGATAGTGAAGCAATCTATTCTCTACAGATAATGAACCAGCTTTTGTTAGTTCTCCCTGAATATACAGATGAGGACTTCTCAGACATGAAATGTAAACCTCAGCAGCATCAAAATTCTTAAATCATTCACAATCACCTAGGCTAGCACCATTAGTGGATAAGCCACCCACGTTCATAAAAATATCATTATCCATCTCAAATAAATTTTCCGAAACCATAGACAAATACTTGCCATCCTTATATCGAAGTTGACGTAAAATTCCCTAATTAAAGCGGGGTACAGATTATCCTTTAATTCCAAGAACATCACAGCTCACTGAGCTTGCATACCTTGCGAAAACTTCAAATTTTGTTCCGCCATCCAGGTTAGATCAGCATACCTTATGTAGGTTGATTTCCTTCCCTGAAACTTTGACAACCGAGTCTTCTGAAGTATGAGAGAGTAGTAGGGATCTCCACGGTGGTGCCTCACACTCGGATTCGAAGATGAAGCAGTAGGAGGCCTACGAGTGCGATGAGCACTTGTCTTGAATCTCTTCGAAAACCGTGAGTGTATGAGAGGAGAAGAAGGATAAGGGAGGGAACCTAAAGCTTAGGGTTTAGAATTGGGAATGAGATTTTCTTGGGGGATTTGAGAGGAAGTGGGATGAAATTGGGTGTAATATGAGTATAGGTGAAGGTTTAATTCTTCTTTTAAGCTAAGATTTGAATTTTTGCTGTTGCTTTTGAGATTTTGAGAGAAAAGGAGGAAGAGAGGCTTTGAAAAAAAATGGCAAAAACGCTAATGTTTCTAATTTATTTGATGACGTTAATTGATTAAGAGATGTGTTTAATCGATTAATCATAGTTAAAATTCCAGATTTTCAGAAAAATGAGCCCAGGTAATCGATTAAAATAGAACGTTAGTCGATTAAATTTAGTGAAAAATAAAATGGTTGCTATTGGAACTCATTTTAATCGATTAAGAATTATAGTTAATCGATTAACTGACATCAGATTTGTATAAACAAGAGGTTTTTGGGTTTTAAAAGCTGCATAGATTTCTAACATATATCAAGCAATTTTTACTCAAACGCATATACATTTATAACTTATCATACAAGATCATGAGTCATAATAAGAATATAATGCATTCACAACAAATATACATTTTGAAGCATACAAGACATTAATCATGCGAAACACATAATAAAGTTTTATACAATTTTAATCAAGATAATTTTCATCAAGGATTTCAAGTTCTCTTCGAAGAACATAGAAAATGTCTCGTGAGAGGGGTTTGGTGAAAATATCAGGTAATTGCTTAGTAGTTTCAACAAATTCAAGCATACAATCGCCTTTTTTTACATGGTCACGCAAGAAATGATGTCTAATTTCTATATGTTTGGTTCTATAATGCAAAATGGGATTCTTCGATAGGTTTATGACACTTGTATTATCATATTTTATAGGGATCTTTTCTAGATTAAGTCCAAAATCCTTAATTTGCTGCTTCATCCATAGGATTTGAGCGCAACACACACCGATGGCAATGTATTCCGCTTCGGCGGTGGACAAAGCAACACACGCTTGCTTTTTATTGTGCTATGCAACTAAGGAACTGCCTAGTAAGTGACAAGTCCCACTAGTGCTCTTCCAATCCAACTTATATCCCGTAAAATCGGAATCGGAATATCCTACCAGGGATAATGAGGCATCCCTAGGATACCATAATCCCATATTATTTGTTCCTTGTAAATATCTCATGATGTGTTTAACAGTAGTATAATGTGAATCTTTAGGCAAAGCTTGAAATCTAGCACACATACAAACACTAAACATAATATCGGAGCGACTCGCAGTTAAGTATAATAATGAGACGATAATCCATTGATACTTGGTTACCTCGATTGTTTTTCTCTTTTCATCTTTGTCTTGATAGCAAGCGGACGCCATAGGTGTTGAAGGTTCTTTACACTTTTCCATGTCGAACTTCTTCAGTAACTCCTTGCAGTATTTCGATTGATGAATGAAGATGTCACTTTCCATTTGTTTGATTTGTAGCCCAAGAAAGAAGGTCAGCTCACTCATCATTGACATCTCAAATTCACCCTGCATCATCTCAGAAAATTCTTTACAAAGAATGTTATTAGTAGATCCGAAGATTATATCATTAACATATATTTGAACTAATAATACATGATTATCTAATCTACAGATAAAGAGTGTAGTATCAACCATACCCTTCACGAACCTTTTTTCCAAAAGGAACGAGCTCAATCTATCATACAAGCTCTTCACTAAAACTGAAATCAATGTATATTCCATATACACTTCCAATTACAAGACCTTGGACGCTACCTTCTTGAATTTCTAGAACCCCTACATTGGTTTGACCACACTTATCGCCTAGGAAAACCTTTCCTACGATTCAGCCCTAGCCAAGAGTATGTTCTAAACTCAAGACCTCCAAGTCTTGGTGAAGACTCTTTGTATCTCGTTGGTGGTACGACACCAAAAGACGACTTTCCTTGTTACAAAAACAACACAAAAAAACAGAGTAATGTGAAGCACAAAATGACTCAAATATTACGATTAAGAACAAACTATAAATCCTATACAAATCTCACAATTTATCAAGAATATGTATAAGATCATAATCATGAAGAAACATATAATTCCTACCCTACGAAATCTCTAAAAGAAATGAAAGAATCATGCAAGAAAAGATAGAATGATGAACACATTTAATCACATGCAATGGATGACATTTTAATCCCTAAGGATGATACTAGCTTTCACTATTCTCACATGCAATTCTCTCTGCTTATATGACATACAATGAACACGAAAATATGCAACTTAGCAATTCTAAAAATGAATGAATGAATGTTTTAAGCATGGTGTAAAATCATAGTTTATATAGAAAAGTTGTTTTACGCCTAGTTAATCGATTAAGTGCTCTTTTAATCGATTAATGGGCTGTCGAGAGTAACTTAATTCTGTTTTTCAGTTATCTGTTGAAACTGAGTATAAATGATTTCACGTTAATCGATTAACGCCTTGCTTAATCGATTAACTGGCATAGGCATATTTTCAGCTAAGAGATTAAATGATAAACTACCTATATGTTATGCTTATCAATTATACATGTTTTTACCATAATGTTATGCCTAAGATGCACAAATAACATGTATGATTAATGCATAGTCTCATGTAAATGATATGATAGTTTTTAGAACTTGTGAGGTTTGCATCTAGGTTTACCTAACCTAGACTCAATAACTAAGACACATATCTAAGACTCTAGTTTAGACATGAAGCTCTTGAGTCCTTGGCATGTTGATTTGTTGAGTTATCTTTAAACTTTCACTAAATCCTTTGTCTTCATCAAAACATAAGAAGCTAAGTGTTATCTTGACAATTTGCACTTTCAACTAGATGCAAACTTTAGGTACAAATGTGGAAGTTCGATTTGTGCGTATGTATATCTTTTACTTCAGATATTATTAGACTAAAGCACTTTTCATATACAGGTAAATACTACCTTGTAAACAACAAGTACCCAAACGTGCCAGGTTTCATTGCTCCGTATTCCGTTACTCCCTATCACTCCAAGGAATTTCCCAGTGGTTACCATCCACAAAATGCAAGTGAACTGTTCAATCAACGGCACTCATTATTACGAAGTGTCACTGATCGAACTTTTGGTGCTTTAAAAGCACGATTTCCTATATTGATGTATGCTCCTCCATACCCATTACAAACACAGGTGAAGTTAGTGGTGGCAACATGTGCATTACACAATTACATTCGCAGGGAGAAACCAGACGATTGGGTTTTCAAAATGTATGATCAGGGCATTTCATATCCAATGGATGAATCACTGCCCCCATTAGAGGTAGAAGTACAGCCCAAGTTAGATGTTGAGACCCAGACCCAGTCAGTGGATCTTGCCTTTGATGCTGAAGAAGTAGAACTTGCTTCACAGTTAAGGGACTCCATTGCAACTGAAATGTGGAATGATTTTATCCATGATTTGCCGCAGTGTAGATTTCATTAATCATGGTTATTTAATCAGGCCAGGTTTGAAGTTTTCTCAGTATCTATAGGGTGCAATATACTTTTAATTTTTACTATCATATTATACATTGGGGTTTTGTTCATACAGCAAAAATATGCCAGTAGTCAAATCTCATTATATAGTATACCTTCAGTTTAGGGTCAAATGAATTCTGCTGTTTGATGAACACCAGAAGGGTATTAGAAGCCGGCTTTTATTTTATTTATCATAGTTAAGTGTTAACGAAATGATTGTTTCTTATCTGACCAAGTTACCATCATACATACTGTGAAGCTGGAAGAATGAAAGTTGGTGTACATTATGCTCAAACAAATGTTCATGGGACCATTCTACCAAATATACTGACACAGGTTAGTTGCATAAGTGACATTAAATGTAAGGGGAAGTGAAGGTACATAAGCATGGAAGTGACTTAGCTTGCAAACTTTTCGTTCAATATTAATGAGTGATCTTGGTGCATGAAGCTTTTCACATGAAACTACCCTCCCCAAATGAATTGTAAAGTTAAAGATAGTACAAAACCCACGAGTTTAGTCTGAACTGCTTAACTAGGAAGGACCATCTGATATGAGTATGATGGCATCATTGCTTCACACTTTATCCAATTCTCTTTTGATTTACAACACATGACCACCTTAAATGTCATGTTTCCATTCTCACAATGAGGTCAAATGGGTCATGAACTCTTTGGGTGTAAGCTTTTGCTCCTCTACCTCTATTCTAGTTAAATGACAAGAGTGTCCTTGAGATGATATGAGAAAGACAAATATCTAATGGTTTTTTTGGGTCTTTGACCGGTATCTCTCACACATAGCTGTGAAAATTAATGGTATGTTTGCAAGTTGAGTTTTGAAAAGGAAGGTAAAATAAAACTTTAGAATCATTTCATAAGTGTATATCTGACTTTCAAGTATTGTCTTTCTTTCATTTCTTTCTAAAATTTGATTCGCAAATAGATTCTAACACTCACACAATAGATGATGGATAGTTAAAGCCTTTCCAATGACAGAAAACTGCAAGATTTTAACACTTATCTTGCTGGTGACACAGTTAATTCTACCACCTTTGAAGTAAAGCTAATAGCTTTTAGTCACCTTTTAGTTGGTTCATAAGATATATATTTTCAGCTGCCACATTACATCATGTGATAATTACTTTCAAGCTAGCCTTGCCTAAATTGAAGATTTGACGCACCATTTTATTATAATTTACTGAGACTTTGATAGTATTAGACTATTAGAATTCCATTTTGAGTGGAAGACAATATAGAATTATAGATAACTAGAAATTTTAGAATGAGAATAATTCAAACTTATATGGTACATTAAAAATGTAAAAGGCTGAAAATATAGTGCAATTCTTTTACAATCAAGTTTGCAAATTTAGAAGCCCCTCTTATAAATAAAATTGAAATAAAGTAGGCTTTCCACGAGTTTAACCTTTTAAGCTTTGTTACAACTGACAAGCATCATTAGATGACTATCCCCACCCAATTGAAACTTTAATTATTCTACAATATATGTTACTGTTTTAATTATTATATCTAGCTAATCTTAATATATTTAATAGAGTAAGAAGTAATTCACTAAATCTATATAACGAAATAACTTTAAATTAGCCTTTCATTAAAAAAAGCAAATATATATATATATCCCTATTGTACCATTACTAGTATATAAATACAAAATATATCTAAAGGACATTCATGTAATTAAACATATATAATTTCATTTAATTTTATTTATGTGTCATGACTGTCATCATTGAAGAATTAATAGGAGGATTTCTTACTATTGAGTCAGAATTATGTATATTCTTTCCTTATATATAAAACTATAATGTTCCTTTCATTTACATATAATTCAAATACAAGATCAACAATATAATCTTTTCCTGTCAGACCTATCAATGTTTTCTCTTTCTCTTCCTCTCTTAGCTCATTTAATCTTTCTTTTTTCTCTTTATCAGGCTTCTTTATATTTTGTCTGTATCTCATTTCTGCTTTATTTCTTATTCTTTTAGTGTTCCTTTCCTTACAACATTCTCTCCTCCAAAAAATTTGTCTTATAATACTTTGAGATGCATTAGAATATAATTCAAATACAAGATAATCACGATCAAAACATTAATTGCAAGTTGAATTTCAACTTGCAATTACAAAAAATTTGACCTTTAGTGATGGCCAAAAACCGTTAGTAAAGGTTAAAAACTGTAGATATATCTCGAAAATCGATACCTAAAGACATTTTAATTCATTGTTTTAAGTTGTTATACCTACGATTTTGTTTCGATCAATATAAGTTTTTGATGTTATATCTACATTTTTATTTCCATAGGTATAAGTTTTTGATATTTTATCTTCTACTACTACTGCATGTTTTAATAAAACATTATTCTATATTTTATTTTCATTTTAGCATCTTCTTCTAAAACAATTATATAGTTATAAGCTAAATATATAAATAAATAAATTTTGGAATCAAAATAAAACTCAAATTTATTAATGATTAAATATAGACTTACAAACATGTTAAACTAAACATGTCTCCCTACCAACGGGCGTTGGTTCAAGTGGTACATGCTTGATTCTCCTTAAGCAAGGTCTCGGGTTCGAGTATTGTGGATGAAAAAAATGTCCGCTAATAGAGTTAGCTCCACATATATGTAATATATATTTGAATGAGTATCCATAAAATGTATTTCCACAAAATCTAAATAATCTTATGATCTTAGTTGCACTTCTTATAGTTGATAGTGAAATTTTTGTCTTTCAATCTCTTCTTCGACCAAGGACCCTTAAAATTAACTGAAAAATCTTGTAAGATGAGTTGAATAATTATTGAACTCCACTAGTCATAATAAAATGACTACTATTTAAGAGATACAAACCCTACACTTAATTGAAAAAGACATTTGCTTCATACCAAAGCCTACATAAGTCTCATTAATTCATGTGGGATATCCTTGTTTTTCTTCAACAAAAATCACCAAGAACATAATTATACATGTGGTTAAAAACACACAAAACAAAATACCCTTCAACATGGAAGTTCTTGACATCATTGTCCCAAAGCTGAAAGCCTTAGACACCCATGACCCAGCTGGGTCTTCAATAATCATGTCAAACACAATCCAACTCAAACTATAATTAGTGCATATAAACTCACATTCTTATAACTTATACTAAGTCATAACCAAACACCATTTATCTCAAAATCTCCCCAATAAAAGTTTCATTCCTTCCTCTCTCATCACCACATAACACAATGCTAGATCCAGCCACTGAGTTGATTCCACCACCAACTTCTCCCACAATCTCTTCCATTTCCTCTTCTGATCTTGACACTGAGGTATCATCATCACATTCATCTTCATCACTATTTTAAAATTTTCCCCTTCTTTCTTTCATTAATTAACTGAATCCTTCTCTGCCCTAGTTTTTAACTTCCTTAAAGTTTCCATTTTTGTCATAAATCATTTTTTGGTATCATCACATTCACACCAAATTCTCAAAATCCTTAAAAAAATCATTTTTCTTCATTAATTAACTATTTTTTTCCTACCCAATATTTCAAATTCATCAAAGTTTCAATTTTTATCAGAATTTAATTTAGTTTTTGTTGTTTATTCGATAGTCTACTGGATCATTCTTCCATGATAGAAGCACCACATTGGGAACTTTGATGGGAGTGAATTTCCCAGCCATTGCATTCAGAGCCCAATCACAACACCGGGACCCACGTTCCGCCGCCGCCGCCGCCGTGTCTGGATCAAGTGGATCCAGGAAGAAGCCTGTAGCAGCGGTTGCGGAGCGGCGGCGGAGGTGGTGGCAAATGTGCAGGGACGACGACGGCGATGGAGATGCTAGGCCTGCGTCTCTCGGAGAATTTCTGGAAGTGGAGCGGCGGTCCGGCGATGTGGCGTTTTACGGCACGGCGGCGGAGCTGGAGGGAATGGTGGCGGACCACCAACAGAGGAATGGAGGTCGGGTTCTGTTCGCTGATGGTAGGGTTCTTCCGCCGTCTCCGGCGGACGTTGATGACGGAGATACGGCGGCAGGAAGCTTATGTAATAGGTTCCCCGTTTCGCTTGCGGGAATATGTAGCGGCGGTGCATGATTAGTCATAAGCTTTTGATTTTTTTTAATCTATTTTCTAATAATTTTTTTAAAAAAAATTGTGTTTATTTTGTTTGAAGGGCTCAAGAACACAATAGAGTGAGATGATTCTTACCTAAAATCCTCTCTAAAGTGATTATTATTACGGAAAAAGATGTATGCACTAACAATGTAAAAATAATGAATGATACATTGACTGTTTATCTTTACACATAGATATTATATATTGATTATATCTTTACACCAGTGCACATATATTACACTATTATTATTACAGGATTTGGGCTAAAGTTTGTCTTTAGCATATAATTGTAATTAACTACTTTTGGTGGTTTTTTTCTTAAATAAATTGATGGTTGGTTAGTGATATGTAGATTAAGATTCTTTTTGTCCGTGATTTTACATGCAAAAAAGCATGCATTGGCCTTTTCATATTTCCACCTTTGATGTGCTTTATATATAGTGTGGTCCACATTGTAATCATATAAAATTTCATAGGTATTAGGGATAGGTGATTGGTCTTAATCATATGCTTCATTAATGCATAAAATCAAAGTTATTAGTAGAATAAATGTCTAATTATATTATACAAAAAATAAAAGCTTTGTATTGCTTAATGCTTATAATTATAGAAGAGCCATAGTTCAAATAGTGTTACTGTTAACTACTTTGTAGCCTAATCACATTAAGTCACATTGTCTGCAATTTGTAGATATTAATTACATTTTATGTTCAAATAGTTCAGATAAGACTCACTTTTTCTATATGATACATTCATGGTTTTCAATCTATAGTTTCTATTTGATAAACACGTATTTTCAGTATCAAGTGTTTATAAAGCATATTTCTTTGACATGGTGATATTCTTGAAAATGTATGGGCAAAGACAAAGAGCTAAGAACATTTTATTCTAATTCAGTCAGAGAAACAGTGAAATGGTCATAATTCCAAGTTCATATATGAAAATTAGACTTACAATACAGCAAATAATACAGCACTGAGAAAAGAACCATTGCCATTTGTCATTAAAAACAGCTACAGAGCTTCTCATTAAGAGTTCACCTGGTGTTTCACATCATTTATTGAAATGCATGTTCAAATATTGAGTCAATAAGATCCTGGTGTCAAGCTTCACTAAATTCCTAGGATAACCAAAAAGCCAACGGTTTGATTCCTGAGAGCGATACTTGTTGGGAGAGGTAGTCACGCACCCCGAAAAGAAATTAGTTCATTACCCATAGGGTAAAGGAATACTCTTAGTAGTAGTACCAAAAAAATATTCTCTTACAAAGAAAACTGTAGTTGCTTAAATTTGTAAGCATTTTATATTTATTCATGTAGAAGTAGAACTATCATCTCACTTTCAATCTATGAGTGATTTTGAGGAGGGTATATGCTTTGTGAGAAGACTTCACTTGAATAGCTAAAATTGCATGAAAATGAATCTTGACAATTGAGATTTAAAGAAGTCCAAGCACATAGATATATCAAGAAGTCCAAATGAGGGAGATTGTGTCAGTAGATTTAAACTACATGGAAGTAATGAGTTTGCTATCTCCCCTTAATTTTCTGTCTTAGCCTCTTGAAAGCCATAAATGTAACTGCTGCAGAAAGAGAATACCTGGTGCACATATAAACAAAATTTTGTTACAAAGAAGCTTGCAGTAATAAGATCTCATCATAAGAGAATTGATTCAACAGAAAGCTGGTTATTTCCATTGCCTTCTTCACCGGTAGCTTGGCGCAACGGCAAGGTTGCTGCTTAGTAACCATAAGGTCACGGGTTGAAGTCCCAAACCTCACTATGTGGGAGCCTCATGCACTGGACCACCCTTTCTTCACCTTTGCCGCCTTTGTTCTTAATGTTTAACTTGATTTTAATGAGGAAATTCTCAATTTAGAAGCAAAAGGGTAGAGAAAAATAATGAAATTGCCACCATTATGGTTGAAGGGAAAAAACATTGTCCTAATAATCTAACTACGATACTAGATTTCCTTTCAAGAAAAACAAAAGATAATGCCTGAAGTTTTCATTGACAAGTGAACTCCCTGCAACATTATATGTATAGGGAGAAAATAAAAGCAAGTTTGAATGGCACATCTTCTATGCTTATGCAGTGTCATTGTGCCAAAGCATATGATTGAAGTTTCCAGACCCAGATCAATAGTCGATAAGGTCCTAATTAAAATCACTTTACAATCAACAAAGGGAGCATGAAAGTTAAATTAATCAGGAGGATCTCAATTACATACAAGTAATTCCTAATTTTGATTAAGTTGATTTCAATCATATACTATTAGAAGTATCAGTTTAACTGCAAACTAATTACTATTAAACAACCTATGATACAAACAAGGCGTCAGTATGTAAGGCCCCACTGGATGCCTAGGTATCATACTAGGCCAAGGTTCGATTTATGGGAGCGGTACTTGTCGGTAGGAGCAGCCATGAACTCTGAAAGGGATTACCTTACCCAAAGGGCGAGGGATACCCTTGGTTATGCAAAAAAAACAACCTATGATCTTGCCTGTCAACTATGTAAAAACTTGTAGCTGTATACTGGATGTGGATAGTATGCCTTCAACCTAAAGTGAAGCTGGGATAGGTACCAAAAGTACCACTACAGCTTGTTTTAGTAACATCAAAGAAACAATTTTAAATTTGACAAAAAATGCAGCAATGATTTTATAAAATACATCAATATGCAAAGAGAGAAAAGAGAGTTGCACACCATGTCAACATGTAGTTTAGATGGTCCTGAGGCATGACCGAACTTCGAATCAAGGTATTGACATCTTTGGGAATGGGGTAAGGTTTACTTGGATTAACATTTTCATTAATATCTTCAATGTAGATGGTATCTTCCGGAAGGCCACAAGTACGGGCGATGCCAGGAACATCCACATAGAACCACTGGGAAGACTCAGGATCATTTGCTGGAACGAATATGCTTGGATTCTCACTTCCACGAATCGTGCCAACCACTTCTACTGGTGAAACAGAAGGGACCTGATCCTGTAAATTGCATCAAACTAAGTTTGAGTATACAATTTTAGGGCATCGAACAAGGTGTGGGAAAATGACTAGGGCAGAGATAACCTCAACAATAATAGATTTTTGAGACCAAAATTTCCACCAAGATTTAGTTCCATCAGCCTGTGAAGGGGAAGGAAGTGCATCTGCAAAGTGTTCATCATGTGAATCCTCTAAAAATTTGTCTCTCCAACTTCTGGGAACCCATCCTCTGTTGACTAAAATTGGAAAACCCACACTGGAAGAAACAATACATAATATATAAACATTGAAAGAAATTTAGAAAAAGCAACACAATTAACCTAATGAACCTGTGAAGAACTGAACATAAAATTCTGTATGACTAAAATAAACGGGAGATGTACACCATAGAATTCAAGTGGAGTGGATGAAATGGTGGAGTACTTCATATGTGATAGAAGTGTGTTATTCAAGTTTAAGGAATTCTTTTACCACACAACTATAAGGCCCACAATGTTATGAGACTAAATATTGGGTAGTAAAATGCCAACAAGAGAATAAACTTACTGAAACATAGATGAGAGTGTTGCATAGAATGGGTGGACACACTAGACAAGATAGAATTAAGAACGAATGCATTAGAGAGAAAGTCGAGGAAGCTCCTATTGTAGAAAATATGGTAGAATCGCACCTTATGTGGTTTGCACGTGTATAGATGAGATCGTTAGAAGCCCCAGTAAGGAAAGTAGATCAAATTGAGGTTAGTCCAATTCCTAGAAAAAGTGAGAGGCCAAAAATAACTCTAGGCAAAACGATTATGATGTCGTTCAATCCATGAATCCGACTCTATCTAGTGAGACTAAGGCTTGATTGTTGTATTAAGATAAAATTCATGTTCACACATTGTATAAAGTTTTACACCTACATGAGGTTAAACTTAAGGTCTAACAATAAACACAAGTTACAACTTATGAGGCGATATAACAGAATAAAATTCAAATAACTTGATGTATTACTTTGGTTCATAAAGCTACTATTCCTGTGCTTTACCTGTCAGGATAATTGTGAACTGGTATAAGAGGTGTTATAACATAGTAGCCATTTTCAGTAACTCCTGAAATGCTTCTTGAGCGTGGTCCCACAAAGATTGATTTTTTATCATCAAAAACACCTTTGCAAACCACCTTCCTAAATTCCAGAGAATCTAATTCCTCAATTGATGGATTAGCACTGCTGAATTTTAGAGGTTCCATTTGCAACCTCTTCTCTCGGTATTCCAACATTTTAATCTGTAACATTGAAAGATAGAAGGAATTTTCAATGAACTAATATCTATGGTTGATACCTAAACATGGAAACACAAAAGTCCGTATAAAATAAACTCGGTCACCGAATTATTTTCAATCATTTCTAACAAAATAGGTCGAACATGAACACAATCAACACTTGCTACCTTAAATATTCATTATCTAATACATGCTACCTACTAAATACTAATAATTTTTTTTATTGCTATAAAGACCTTATAATATCATTCTATGCATTTATTTATAAACCAAATAACCACGGAGACGGAAAAGAAGGAAAATCCAGAACATGAGCATATGATTAGAAATCTCCTTGATGCCAATGGGTTCAGGGAGTGAGTGGACAGAAGATATATAAATACTAATTCAAAATGACAAGCACAACTAATTGATTTAAAATTTCACAAACTTGACAGTCACAAATACTTGATACACATATTCAGCTACTGTAGTTTGGTGAAAAATAATCCAGAAAGTTCTTGAATCAAGGCGTGTTAGGGTAAAGTCGGCAAACTACTTAATTAAACGCTTATTTTCAACGGGCTTTTTTGAAATAAGCTAAAAAAACTTATTTTCATAAACTTCTCTGACAAACAGTTTATTCTCATAAGCTCAAATAATTCCAAACGCCATATCAATACACACGTAAAAGGATGAATTACAATAGCACTTCACATCACAATTTACATTTTAAGATAACACCAAGCTTATAGAATGAGTCCTTTATTTGATCCTCATCCTTTCCTCAACAACTTAACAGCATTTAGTTGCAAAAACAATACTAGTATAATGATTACTATGAATTCAAAACCAAAAAAGACACACGAGAGATCACAATTAACTAGTAAAATTGAAAATCAGATACCAAAAACTGAAGACAAATCTTAAAGTTAATAAACCCCCAAAAAAGGTATCACCTTTTCTTGTCTTCTAAAAATCTGCCAAGTGCCAAGGCCAAATGTGATTGCACCAGGTAGAAACAACAACCATCTAGATGATTTTCCTTTCATACACCAAAAAATAACATAAACACATTAATAAGCATTAAAAAAAGTTTTGATTTTTATGAAAAGAGATTCACCATTGCAAAAAATAGGAGCGACCCAGATTGAGAATCCAATGAAGGAACACGAATTCATACCTTGTGATTCAGAAGAAGATGAAGCTGAAGGGTGAGAATCAGACGCAGAAGAAGTGGCAGCTGCGGCGGCGGAGCTGAAAGACCGGACTGAAAGTAAGTAGGTGGAGCTCACACCGCCGCGGGTGGCGGCGACACGGCGGAGCTCTGCTATGGTTCTGGCGGTGGAAGTCATTGAGGCATGTGATGTGAGAAAAACAGAGTTTTGTGAACAATTGAAAGGGTTTATGGGCTATGATCTGGTGTGCGTGTGGATGAATCCATATTGGTTGAGTTTCAAATCAAACCCGTTTGTGATTGGGTCGGGTGTATGTTGAAATGGAACAATCCATGACCCGAATAGCTAAATAATAATTATAGGTTGCATTATGTGTTTTGAAAGATGTAATGTTAGACTAACAATATATGATTTATTTATATGAGTGACACTTTTTGGAAGGGGTCTTGGTAATACAAAAGAGTATACTGCTACAATGAGAAGGATTATAAATTAATTATTAGGCTTATTATTTGCATGTAAATAAATTTTAACTTTATTTTATTACAAAAAGCATCTAAGTTAAAATAGACTATGTATGGTGATTAAGGATTTTTTATATTGTTAACATGGATGTCTACCTAATTAATAATAGATGTAATAAGTGAAAAATATTTATAATTATTATAATAAAATAAATATAAAATTAGGAAAATATTATATAAAGTTAGTACAAATAAAAGTATTACGAGTTTAATATATATGTATTCACAAGTTTGTAAATATAAATGTTAATAGATGTAATAAGTGAAAAATATTTATAATTATTATAATAAAATAAATATAAAATTAGGAAAATATTATATAAAGTTAGTACAAATAAAAGTATTACGAGTTTAATATATATGTATTCACAAGTTTGTAATATTATCAATGTAACTCTTATTTGTTTAAATGTTAGTTATTATTAACTTTTAAGTAAAATTAGTGCATACTAATGATGGATAATTTATTATTTTTGTAAAAAAAATTAGACTAATAATTCATTGACTTTTATTATTATAGGTTAATTATTAGCTACTTTGACCAAACTCTTCCATTCACATTCTCTACTACTCAACTTTATTACTTAAAATTGTTCCCTTAACATTTTTCTAACCTTTTTTAACTCAATTATTACTCATTCTCTTTTAAAATATTTGTCTAAAAAGAAAAAAATACACATATTAAAATATCTGATTTTCTAATTTTATATTTAAATTTTATTCTTATTTCTCACCATTTACTTTTCCTAAACAACATAATTGAACAATGCACTAGAAATTCAAAATGCATTACACTTTGATAGTTCTAGAATTAGTGAGGATGCTATGTGGTGTTGAGGGTGTACAAATGCACACCCCGTAACTTTTTGGGAAAAATCTATATTATTTATAGAGAAAAAATACATATATTGAGAGTATAAGAGTTTTATACATTGTTATTGCATTATCTATTATCCATATTTTATCATCATTTACTGTTAAAATAAAAGTAATTCAAATAAATGATAGATTATCTAGTGACTATAAATATTTAAGCATTACATATATATTACACTCTTACTTAAAATTCTACAAGGACAAAATTTATTCTTTTGTAAATGACATGACATGCTTCGTGAAAAATAAATAATCATTATTATATAGAATTATTTTATAATATTATAGATATGCAACTCGAAGAACTTCATAATCGAATATCCAAGACGAATACTCAGTTGCTTCTTTGTATGTCTTGTTTGAGTCTAGTTGACTTCTTCTCTAGTTTTGATATGATAAAACTGATTGAATTTGTAAATTTTTATCCACATGATTTTTTGTTTGACTGATTTTATGATGTTTGATAATCAACTTGAGACCGTATATCATTGATATGCATAATACTGTGGAATTTGCTTCTTTGAAATGAATAAATAATCTTATGATAAGTTGATTGGAGGTGGAAGACACATTGTTTCTCATTAATTTATCTTCTTTTGAAGTTAACAATACAATTTAAAAAGAGTTTTTCCAACTATGAAAATTGTAAAAGATAGATTGTGTAATCGAATGGAAGATGCATGAATAATCACATAGAGATTAGTTATGAAATATATATTTTATTTGATTAAATATATTTAAATTTTGTAATTTTGACATCAATATTTTCATTTTTTTAATTGATGATATTTATTATTTTAATTTTAACCTATGTTGTACATTCTGTGTCTCTAGATCCTAGAATCGTCTAGAATCATGCTCATTTTGTAGTTCATGGCATGGAATTTCATGGAACCAAACCCCTAACAGAAATACTAGAATTGAGTACACATTAAAAAACAATTTACATAATAATGTAAGAGTGTTAAAGGTATGTGTTTAGTTTAACCAAATCAAACTAGTGATGATGAATAAGAACCTGGTTTGATTCAAATATTACAACTACATGTTATAGTCTACAAATGACAATAATAATTTTTCTCCTCAGTAGATTCTTATAAATTCGAGTCTCAGGCAAACACAACAAAATTAACCTTAGTGGGTTAAAGTGTGTACCAAAAATAAAAAAGTAGTTCATATAAATCAATTTTTATTTCTTAACCTCTGAAATTTTGGTCTTTCTAGAATACAACGAAACCTTATATTAATAGACTAATATTTTGTTGGTATATAAATCAATTCTGATACAATAGAAGAATGCTATGTGGTCCAATGAGTTATGCTTGTTTTTAAATGTTTTAACAAAATAATATTTTTTTATTGTTATTTTAATACAATATATTAGTTATATGTATATATAACGCACTTAGCAAGAATAATATTTCTATCCCAAGTTACACAGAGTTGAACTCCTCTTCATTAATGGAGAAGTAAGCTATAGGAAAATACATTAAAAATTTAATAAACAATGACATTTATGATCTTTACTTTTCATTAAAATTACAATTTTAACCTTAAAAATACATTAAAAAGTATAACTTACCTCTCCATTAATGGAGAAGAGTCTTACTCGGTTATACATGGCTCCACGTTCACTTTTCTATAGATTTTTCCCTTAAAATTAATTGTTATATAAAAGAATGCTATATTCTCTCCTCTATGGATGGCAGGATAGCTAATTTTGAACAAAGATCATGCTATAGTAAATTACAATGAAGTAAACACAATAATAATAATGTACTGTTTAAATTTTTTAAATAATATAATATGTTTTTATTTGTGTAAGATATGATTTGGGATAACATGTCTTTGTTGGAGAATTTTCAAATTGTCTAAAGAAACTAAAACTAATTTTCTATTGGCCATTTAATTAAATACGCAAGTGACAGCTATAAAGATACTCATCATTGATCAATCCGTACCATGCATGCAATTATAGAGTCTAAATTTGAATTGAACACCAACAGCCATAATGATTCTGAGGATTATTCATTGTTATTGTTATTATACACCATAATGAAAGTAAAAAATGATGATAACTTGCAACCTCTTCATACTGAAGTAAAACGCTACAAAAATAGTAATAATTTATTAAAAGCTCAATGAATATAGAAAATATTGAAGACAAAAAAACTAGGACAAAAATGCATAGGAGATTGATCTAGAGATCAAAAGAATGAATCTTACAATTACAAAAGTGCACTTCTTAGGGACTAGTTAATGGCTGGTAGAGAACATGAATCAGAGGAAGTGATGGAAAAACTAAAACCACTTGATCCAGGTGTGCTGCATTCAGATGATTTCTTGTTCATATAGTATGGTGATGTTGTAACCACCCTAAGTAAATACAAATGCATGATTCAGCCTAACAAACTTACATTATAATAGAATTGAATACATCTAAAATGCTACCATGTTAGCTTAGCCCTATAAGAATAAAGTAAATGATATTAAGTTATTGAAATTCTGCAAATACTAACATACTAATATTTGCCTATCGAATTTTTTTTATCGAAATTTAATCAAAATAGAGCAGATGTAGGCTGTAGCAATTACCTTTCCTTTCGCTTCTCCAAAAATCGAGCTAATGATGCTTTGCGCGCCTGAGGCAAGCCACCAACTGGAAACACAACAATACTTTGTTATATATCACATGATCTTTTGTACCTTAAACAAGTAGAAGTTACTAGCTATTAAAAAACATGTACCTTGTTGAACCATTTTTGTAGCTGCAAATCCTACAGAGCCAACAACTTTAGCAGATTGTAAATGATTACTAAGGGTAGCTGAAGGTCCTACTGGTCTTAGTATTGTGAGTTCATTGCTGCTAGAAGATCCGCCACCAGGCTGAGAACCGGCACGAGAGGTCACCGGGAGAGGGCTCGGCAGAATTGAGGTATAGGATTTGCCTACAATGATGCAATCATCATTGGAGGGAGTAGAGATTTCTGGCTGCAATTTAGGTGTGGAAACTGTCCTGTTCTGAATTGGTTTTATACTATTTCCAGCCAGTAACATTATAGACTGAGCCTGATGGAAGGTGAAAATCAGAAAACTAGAAATGCAATTGTTTAATTCCAGGTGATCTTAACTGCGGCTTACGGGCACTGGTTAAGGAATCTACACTTTTCAATGCAAAACTTCTAGTTTTAAATCCCTAACCAGTTCGGGCACCGGTTAACATTTTGCTTTGATTAATATAAATATATGAAAGCCGAAAAGGGCTAGTTTGAAATTTTAACAGAATTCAGACAAATTTAGAGAAAAGATACCTTCTCAGGAGATATGTCATCATAAACACATACAGAGCCACCATAGAAAATGGTAAGCTGAGAAGGGGTGACAGAGGATTTGGAACAATTCCTACAAAGAAACTCAATTTTTAGTACATTACTCAATAGCATCATATTCATTAAAACATCTTCAGTGGAAATTTGAAGCAAAGATTTTCGGCAAAATCGAAAATTACAACTTCTCAGATGTTATAAACTTATACCTTAGGTCAGTTGAGCCAACAATGGAACATATTGATGGAAGGACAGAAACAGGCTGTGGTTTTAAGGATGAATTGATCATGTTCGATCCGGTCATAGCAACACTAGATTGAAGAACACGACTCACTTGATTTGATCGGTTGGAAACTGGAAATATTCTTGATTCTTGATGGCAAGGTGAATGTGTATCAAAACATTGTTGTGGATAGACTGTGATTTCATGTTGGTTTCTGGACAAATTTCTCTACAAAATATTAAGGTAATAAGGAAAACTTAGTTGCAGAAAATTTAACAATCACAGTTTTCTACATCACTCTTGAGCTATATCAAAAGTGATTATAAGATACTTTCACAATAATAAGATAAAAATTCAAGTGTTCTACTTCAAGGTGAAAGTTCTTTGCAATATGAGACTAGAAAACCCTATATAGAAATAAAATCTAGTCTTCTAAATTTATTTTTTCTTGTGTGAGTCAGCCTATAAATTCCAACAAAACATTTTTCATACACACAATATGAATCGATTCTGATATCATGCTTAAGGAACTAACCATCTACAAACTGTGTTAGCCTTATTGGTATTTAAAACATTTCTTTTCTATTTTTTGGTAAAGGACTAATTCATTTTGTCATGCGTGACTGCATCTTTCAACAAATATCGCTCTCAGTAATCTAATCTTGACATTTTTAGTCTTTTTGAGAATCTAGCAGAGCCTACAACATTATACCAACGTCTCGTTCCTAAACATTTCTTTATTATAAGACCAAACAAACCTGGACTACACCAGAGAATGATTTCTGGATAGACTCAGAAGAATCCTTAGTTGATGATGTGGTCATATATCCAGTTGAAGCTATTGAATCAAGAACTGTTTTTCTTTGCCTATCTTCCTGAGTGCCCTTAAATGATAGGAACTGAGGTAAGCCTGAACCCTTGTTTGAGAATGACCACTGCATTTCTGAACCCTTCACTGCATCAAATAAAGGACAAAGTAGTGTGGAACAACAAATCAAGCTCATTAGTTAAGAAAAAAAGCAACAGAAAAGCCATCAATGAATAAAGATAAATTGATAATAATAATAATACATTGTATAGATACCTTAAAGATAAAGAAGTTTAACACTTTTGTTTAGTACAAGTCACCAAACAAAAAAAGTTCATTAAACTTCCCAAAATATGAAACAATGTTTCACAATGATGATGGACTTTAAGGTGACTTAAAGTCCTAAAGACCTAAACTATTAAGAAAAAGATTCTCACTAGGACCTTTAAGTGATTCTATGCCAATTCAAATAAAATCTATCTTAAAAAATTCAGTTTTTTTTCAAACCACCATCAATGCATGTAGGTATCTATAAAGAA
The DNA here is from genome assembly GCF_001865875.1 of Lupinus angustifolius. Taxonomy (NCBI): domain Eukaryota; kingdom Viridiplantae; phylum Streptophyta; class Magnoliopsida; order Fabales; family Fabaceae; genus Lupinus; species Lupinus angustifolius. The sequence continues at coordinate 2,756,141 of NC_032011.1, read as the reverse complement.
AATGTTCTTCAACTTCAACTATGGCCCCTCATAGCAAATATAAAAAAAATCATAGAATAATAAAGGTAACAGCTAATAATACCTGAATGGTTCCAAATAACTTCAGCAATAGCAATGGAATACTAAAAGAATAACTCTCCACCACTTCATCATAAGAAGCCAAAGTACTAGTACTATTCACAATATTATAAATTATATCACATGTTAATGTTGGAAAAAGCAACAAAAAGTTATATTATCACATTGTGAACCTTACCATTATTTAATATAAGTGCACCATTTAAATAAAGGAGTACTATATACGGTGCTATTTTTTATAAGGTCACGATATAATAACACAGAAAAATATATTAACCGGTCACATATAAATTTTATATATTGTTATTATAGTATCTATCATTTATATTTAATTATCGTTGACTCCTAAAAAAAGTAATTCGAACAAATGATAGTTGATATAGTGATTGTGTATAAGTCTTTACATCGATACGATACATAGATACTATACTCATATTTTAATGCTTATTTTATTAAAATATTCCCTTGTTTAAGTATATTTTATGTTAACCCATTGCAGAAGTAAGTCAAAGATAGTTGTTTATCTTTCAAGGCCATTCAAACACGTTGAATCACGCATGCCCATGTTCACATTTAATTTAGCTGTGAGAAATGCTAAATGAATTATGATTTGTAAGTACCAAATAAAAAATACATAACATTGATATATCCTCCTACTAAATTCTCATATTAATTTTTCTACCTACAAAAAAATGACACATATTACTTGTAATCCAATCATTAATAATTAAAGTATCTTATTATGACACATATCATCTTCTTATAGATAGGAAGATTAGTAGGAGAATATAGTATGAGGATATATCATTTTCCAAAAATACATATTCTTATCCTTTTTAAATGTTGGTCATATACATCAAGATCCAAACATTAATAGGAAATAATTTTGATTGTACAAATCCATTAAATATAGCAAATCAATATAAAACACCAAAGCAAGGCAGAAAAGGGTGTGGCAATTTTACATGGCCCACGTTTTCTAATATGCACCAATCATTCAAGACCCAACAAGAGAGGCCTATAATATTTAGAATAATGCATCACATCACCTTACATATAAAATATCTACAAAATAAAGGTAAATCAAATGTAATTAAATGACAAAAACATATAGATATGATATAGTAGCTTGTTGCCTGAACTGAAATTTTGAGAATCATACTTTTCACTTTGATGAAATGATGAAATTAATTTATCTAAATTTTTGGAGTTTTTTTAAATTAATATTTGATGGATTTTCTTATTCTTATTTCGAACGAATATCAAACTTATTATTATGCATATGATAAACTTTTATTGGACTTTTAGTTAATTGAATTATTACTTGTTCTCCTTAACTATTATCTTTTTCAATAATATTTCTTTTGTTACATATCAAAAAATACTACTCCCTCGAAATTTTGAAAATTAATCATTTAATTCTTAAAAAAATTGTTAAACTTAGCCTTTGTTGGCTTCAACACAATCACAAGATTGTTCCTCTTGTAAGGAGATTTTAAAAGTGTGGTTGTGAGTTGTTTTTTATTTGACAATGAAAGGAAATCAAAATGTTGAGAATAGACTTGTGAGATAACTCAGAAGTGTATTATTTTTCTTAAAAAGTCAGCTCGCAAACGAATCCTAAGAGTTTGTTTGGGAATTGAATTTTGGAGAGGAAGGGAGAGAAAGAGAAGGTTTGAGAGTCATTTTACAAATGTATTTCATGACTCCCAAATCTTCTATTTTTCTTTATTCCCCTCCAAAATCTAATTTCCAAACTAATCGTAAGGTGGTAGCCATTGTCTACCATATATCAAATATCAGCTTTTCACCATCAATGACGGATAGACCTAACTGTAGTGTTTGGCCTCATTTGTAAGATATTTCTGGCCTGTAATTATGATAGATACTTCACCTTATTAACGCAGATTCTAAGTTGCAACTTGCATTGCCTCATTTTATAGAGATAGAACATTCACAGTCATAAAGAGAGAAGTTAGAACATAAACCTCACAAGATAGAAACCTTAATTTTTGTTCTTATTATCCACTCAGGGGGAAAACCAAAAACAAACCAACAAAGCATCCAAATAATAATGTCTACTACTTTCGGATGCATGTGGATACGTATATATTTTTGCTTTGTTTTGTTTTTTCTTCATTATTTTATTATCATTTTTGTTTTGAACGTGTTCTTCATGATTTTGATTTTTCATGCAGATAATAAAAACAATTTATTGATAGTAAAAAATGAATAAGAGGGTGTCAAATGGATTTGGACAATAAAGATGAATGTTTTTTCTTTGTCACTTGCCACATAGAGATTGATATAAAGGTTATTTAATTAATCCAAGCAATTCAAAGTAAATTTTAATCCTTACTCACAGTGAAGTGATAAGATATGGTTGTTATTATTGATCAAATATCCTATTAATGGGTCACACTTCATTACTAGAAATGACAGTTTTGTTTTTGTATATATTTTTAAGGGTAAATATATAATTTCTGTATAAATTAAAGATACAAATATCATTATTTTTTGATTTTTTATGTTTTTTCATATAACTTTTTAACACAAAACTGACTACTCAAGTCAATACCTGTAAATCTTGTGAGTGATAAGTCTTATCCCTCTTAATTCCTTCTATGTAAACTATAGACGTAAACATGCATTTTTAAATAAAATAACATTATGTTGGTGCATTTACTCAATCTTCAAATTTATCTTTAGGCTTATCATTTTGTTCTCAATGATAATTCTATAGGCTTCTCAATTAGCTTATAAGATTTGAAATAGGTGTAAGTTTTTCATTAATTTTATTAGCCAAGTGTCTTAAAGAATATCATGGTATACGTTGAAGACATGGTATAGGCTATTGACTTCTTCATAGCTCTAACATGAGTTCTACAAAAGCATAAGAAGAGAATGGACAATGAAACTTACAAATTCAGCAAAATTGGTTGTAAGTAGATCTCATAATGAATCTAACAATTCTTAGAAACTTGATTTGTTATTTATCTTAATAAATTTGGTTCATAAATCAAACAAGTTGAATTTGAGCTAAAAATTGAGCTTGTTAAATAAATAAGTTGAACTTGAGTCAAATATTATTCGATTATTTAGGTTAATAAGTTGACTCGATTATATATATAGGCGATAATAATCCAAGTGAGAACAATTTTCATATAATGATAACAATAAGTCAATGTCATACGAACATATAAAGATGATTAAGATTATAAGCTAATTACTGATCACTTAAAAAAGTCATATATGTTTATCTTTTAATTTTGACAGTTTAAATAAAGTCCAATTATTACATATTATTATTCTAATTTCTCACATTAACATTGTTCTCACTTGTGTTTTATGCATACATTTACATATAGACAACCTTTACTATATAATTTTTAATCAATAGCTATTTTTTTTTAAATTCACAAACTCTCTCTACATTTATATGTATAATTCATAAACACCTTATAGATAAATATAATATGTCCAATTTCCATTTATATGTCCAATTTCCATATCTTAAATTGTTTGCTTAATATTTAGGTTTGAACACTTTAAAATACTTTAAAATTTATACATAATTTATTTAAAAGTCGGATTTGACCTATTAACAATTTAACATATTTAGATATCTATTATGTTATAGGGCTTTAAATTGGCCAACATATATACCTTTAAATAAATTAACAAATATGTTTTTAAATATGCTAATTTAATATTATCATTATATTTTATATACATTTTATATTAAAATATTAGCTAGTTATAGTAAAATAATATAATATAAATATATAATATAACTAAATTATATTAAATTTAATATGTCTTTTAAATTACTTAAAATTTGCCTTATCTAACTTATTTTATGTTAAGTAATAGGCATACAATTTCACTTATTTTGACACCTATTTTGGTGGTTGTTTGCTAACTACTTCTTTCTTTCAAACTACCTTCTACTTTTCAGAAGAATCATTTAGCTTGAAAATATATTGTTTTTAGTCATACCCCATTAAACAATTCTATTTTTAAGGATAAAAATATAATATTAATGTAAATTAAATGTTACAAACGGTTTTATTTTTTATTTTTCTATACATTTTTACATAAATGTATCTCCATTTCTAAAGAGGATAGGAGTCTGACTTACATTTTTAGGAAACATATGCCTAAAAAGGAACTATTAACGATATACAAAACTATTATGTTATTGGTACATAGATTATTTTCTATAAATTATAATGACACCCAAATGTTAATAAGCTAATTATTATATATTCTATAAGAAAAAAAGTATACACTAACAGAGTATAAGTTTTATATATTATTATTATATTATCCTATATTTATATTTAATTATTATTGATTCATAAAAAAATAATTCAAATAAATTACACTTACTAAGGACCATTCTTGAATGACAAGTAACCAATAAAGTCAATCATGAAGCTGGGAAGAGTTTGGGTATAGATGTAGGTAGCCTCAATAACAAGCCCAAAAGCCTTGCAAATGAACAAAAGTTGAACTTGAACTTTTTTTTCTATGTACATTATTTTCTCACATCTAACGTAAGAGAGTAATCTTTTTTGGAATTTGTGACTATCCATTTAAAAATTGTCTTTCACAATAATTGAATCATTAATTTTTTTAGAGATTTAGTAAGACCTTATACTACTAGACCAATACTTTATTGGTCGATTAAAAAAACATTTTCTATATCTTATCTTATGGGCAGATTTATAATTTATAGAGAAGTAGCCTTTAACTGTATCCACACATATAAAATAAAATGAGACAACTATCTCTTTTTACTTGTCTTTCAATATCTTATTCTCTTTTGAGATACCTCATTCTTTAAAAAAAAATCTTTCTCAATAACACAAAATCAAAACTTTTAGTTGGTTTTATTTAACTTTTCTCTTAATCACTTTTGTTTATTTGATTTTGCATTGAAAAAATGGTTCTAGATCAAAAAGTTCATAATTTTCAAGAGATATCAATACACAATCAAATCAAAGATTGCCAACTTTTCTTTATAATAAAATAATTTTTTGTAAGGATTTCTATTTAAAGAATATTCATACAATTCCTAAATAATATGAATGTGAGTTAACAAATTACATGGCAATGTTAATAATTTTTCTGTAGTTTTATTTTTATAAGTATGAGTATGCTTGTTCTCATTTTTTCTCTTTTGTGTCTCTCTAACATCAAACAACTTGAATTTTTCCAAAAAACTGTTAGTCTGGTAATATGAGACTCCACTAGATCTTAGAATGATAAAAAAATCAATAGTTTAATTCTTGTGAGCAATACTTTTTGATACCACGAACCTCGAAATGAATTAGTTTCTTACTCAAAAGGGCAAAGAATACCCTTACAAAAAATCTTAAATTTACTATTTTTCTTATCACTTTCTGTTCATCCTTGTTCTTTCTTATCTTCTCATCTTATTACTCAAACCAAACAAACTATAGTTCACATGTTTTAGTTTGTTGAAAATCCTTTCCCTTTTTCTTCAACAATATTTGAAAAAGTCCACAAAAATTATCTTTTCAGGAAAAAATAAGGTAGGTACATCAAATACGATTTTTTCCAGTTAAATACAAAATAAAATTGTTTTTTACTATAATATAACTTTTATACTTATACGTTGAATTTTATCCGGCTTTACGCTTTAATAAAGGTAATTTTCAAGAATGGGAAACTTGGATATAAAAAGTACAAGAATCATTTTATAACATAACACAAGTTACCTTTTCCCTATTGCATCTTCTTTATTCATATGAAATTCAAGGACCACCCTTGAATATTATAGACTTACATGCACAATTGATGGGAAATTACACATTTATGAATTGATGGATCATGAACATATCTTCTATTCCATAATATTGTGTGACTCTATGTGTCATGAGATATAATTAGTCAGAAATTTACTTAATAATTAAATTTTTAACTTAAATATTTTTCAACCAATCATAACTCATAATACATATGGTTAATCATAGCACCCTTCAAAGGTTCATCCAATATTCAGAAACAATAGACAATGAAAATAGATAAAATAATGATATGGGAGAGTGGATTTGAGATAACAACATACACATGTAGTAGCCGTTACCCATTCTACAAAAGAAAGTTTTTACCTATATCTATCCATATTTGTATAAGTATTTGTTCATGTGTTTTAGCACCCCTAAATATGATTGGTACCCATAGATCCCCCAAGTATCCATAAGTATGTATTAGGTGTTCAAAAATTTAAAAAAGATTTTAGAAATGTTACTTTTTGGACATTTTGTATGTCAAGTGCTTCTTAGTCAAATTTAAAGATGCACCACCAAATTAAATCATATAAATTTAAAAATATAAATTCAAAAGATATTGAGTAATCTTATATATTATGGGCACTCATATATGTCTAATAATACTTGAGCCCTCTCATATAAATTGTAAGTATTTCTTATATTGCTCTTAACATTATTTAATTTTTACAAAAATAACTATATAATCCTAAGCAACTACCACCAATAAGTTAATTAACCATATATCCCACTTTAAATTAAACGTTATCATAAACACAAAAAAATATAATATAAAGTACACCGAACCCAACAAATACATTTTAATTCACAAAAATAAAATATATAAAAATTGAATATGTAGTATCACACACAATATTCACCGACACACTAGTATATATTAAAATAAAAAATTATTCTTTTTGTGTAATGTATCTCCTACTACTTTTGGATACTTTTGAATTCGTCGTACAAAATGAATATTGTTTGTTTAAGTCGATAGCCGTCTTTATTTTAGATTTTACAAAGTCCAGTCCACGAAAATCAAACTTTGAATACAACAACAACTTCTTATTCTTCTTATTCTTCTTCTTCTGTTCACACTCTTTCTTCTTCATTTCATTTCAATTCTCTCATTTTCTATCTTCTTCATCAAAACCTAAACCATCACAATCATCATCTTCTTCAATGTTACAGTTATGCTAGTTCTTCATCACCAACCATGGTTTTCAAAGGCAGATTCTTCTCTTCCAAAAAATCCGATTCTTCAAATTCAAGCCCCGATGCTTCTTCCAACAACAACACTCCTAAATCATTCACTTCCAATTCTCCTTCCAGATCTCAAAACATCAATTCCAAATTCCCTTCCAATAAACCCTTAGCAGGTGCCTTCGCCGCCGCCGGAGCAGCGTCGCGGAGGACGCGACCGAACGATGTCATCAAAGGAAAGGAAATTCAAAATCAGGTGCCGGAGTATCGTCCGATGACGTTAAATTCGGCGGTGGCGGGAGGTAAGGAGATGCCGCTGCCGTCGTCATCGGCTTCGCCGATTATGGCGTCGTCGTTAGGGTTGAATAAGATAAAGACGAGATCAGCACCGTTGCCGCAGGAGTGTTTTTTCGAGTTTTGCGGCGATAACGAGCTCGTTGCGAATAATCTCACTAGGAATAGTAGCATTGTTGGTGAGAAGAAGAAGGAGAACAGAGTATGGTTTCAGGATATTGGAGCTTCGGTTGATAATGATGATAGAATGTCTATTGGCAGTGCACTTTCCAGGGAACGGAGTCCGATTGTGTCCGTACAGTCGCCGCCACAGAACGGGGAATCGGATTCCGAAGCAGGTATCTATTCAACTTTGAATTGTATGATATATATAGTTAATTGATTGCATTGTTTCTGTTGGTTTTTTAATCAGTTAAGTGAGAATGATTTAAATTGTATTATTTAGGACTAGGAAGGATATCAATACAGATACAATATTGTTATGGATGCTATAGATTTTAGAAATGGTCATGATACAAGATATACAATTAGTATAAGATAAAGCGATTAACATAAAGTCACACATATTAAGTTAAAAGAGGTAAATGATATTTTACAAGTTAGTGACAGTCATTGTAAGCAAAATAAAATGCTAACATGTAACTAATTACTGTAGCATTTCCATATATAAAGGCACACGAATTCATAAGGTAAACGGTAAAAAAGAAAGAAAAGTTATAAGATACAGTTACGAGCAACCGAAAATGTCTGATATGGACATCCACGGTTCATATAAACAAGACATTTTTTCAATTCCATGGGAATTGGGGTCTTAATTGCAATTCCAATATACATATACATACCAAACCAAATAATTAGAATTGCGATGCCTGTTTCAATTCCACGATTCAAACTCATGTCCAAAACCGTTCACCAAATGGAATTTTATTGAAATTGCCAGTGATCATAAGAGGGTGTTTGTGAGGGGGGAAGCTATTAGAAGAATAGTCTTCCTCACCTACAGAATATACATTAACGTAAAAGTCCCTTTTTGGTGCCTAGAATTGTGCTCGGATTGGAGGTTAGAATTAGAATTGAGCCAACTGATTCTAACCTTTATGTTTTGAAGTATTTTTAGAGTTAGAGTTGTAATTCCATATTTATAACAATTTCAAGGAAATAAAAAAACACCGAGTTCACCCTCTTCTCGATTCTTTCTTTACATGAATCCAAAAATAACCGATTCCAAGGCATTAGAATTGAAGTTGTCCATCTCCTCCTGACTTCACAATGCTTATATGTATCACAGAGGAAAATGCACATGAAGCTCATACATTGATGACTGAATGTTCATATAATAAAAAATTAGGAAATGCATTTATATAATCAGCTATAATTGGGCAACATTTACTTGATTTATGCATTTTAAGACATTATCAAGATGTATCTCAATTGACAGATTACAATAACTGAGCACATTATTGTTTGCATCTGATATACTCCAAAGTTTGCAAAGTTGACTGTTTTCATATATTCTCCATATGACAAAATGTATTTATGAAAATTATATTTTGTAGAGGACCATATTGCTTCTGTTTGACATAATCATTCAATTAAGTAAACACGGCTCTTCTTGGAACTTTTTGGTAAAGTTCTTTTTTGGGTGTACAGAAAACATAACATCATCAAAAGTCCTTTCCCACTTTCGGGGACAAAATAATAGAAAACACCATGACTAACATTTTTGGAACTATCAGGATCATAGTTGTGACTTATAAAACTGGACTGAGGGTTTTGACCTGATCAAATGACTGGTTACTGATTTGACCACCAGTTTAGTTTTGAAAAACCAGTCAGGCATAACATTAAAAACGAAAATCATTATTATGAACTGGTTTTTCTGATTTGACAATTTTCAACTGAATTCACCAGTTTTTACCCGATTCAAACACATGGTTTTCCTGATTTTACATAGTTCGTGATCTTTGACCAGGTTGGACCATAAAGTGGTCAGAACTAGGCATCATGCCCAAGAGAAAGAGATGCCTCAAACACATGGAGGATAGAGTTTTCCTGAAAATAAATTCTGCATGCACTATCTATATTTTGTTCAGTGCTTTCATCACATATATAATTATTCAAGTAGATGTAACTCACAATTTAACACCCTAGTGAAACAACCAGCCTCTAATAATATAACTAAGAATCTAAATTGAGATAATAACTGAAGGAAAATCCCATAAAGCTATAGCCGTACAAATAAACAACTAAATATAGCAGCTCTTAGGCCTTAATTTAGATTTCTGAAAAATCTTTATGACCTATTATCACAATTAACTCCAATATCAACAATAAACCAAACAAGTGAGGTCCCTGGATCTATAAACATATGACCTTTAGATATTCTGCTGCCTGCGTACCACGGGTCACAGGTTTGCACTATGAAAGTGGCTAGTTATAGGAGCCAATCAGGCTTTGTATCAAGTGTGAACACTTGGGGTGTGTGTGTAGTAGGTGTTGGGTTGATGTCATTATTTGTTCAGTTTTACGCACTGCAAATCAACGAATTTGTACTAACTGTTACTTTGTTTATTTACACTGAAGTGTCAAAACTGTGTTGTTTTCTTTCCCAAAATGTTGTGTTTTTATCATGATATTACTTTAAACAGGGAGGCAGACATCATCAATGGCTCATACTGGAGGCTTAGGAAGTGCAGATGTTAGCACTCCAGAGGTACCATTGGGTGTGTCAGTGTGTGTGTGTGATATGTCTTGTTATTACTTTGATTAACTCAACTTTCGTCTGAAGTAGTTGTTACATTCTGTTTATTCATTCATTATGGATGAAATATTGATTGTTTTCTTCCCAGACAGCATATGATTATGAAAACCCGAAGGAGACTGAATCTCCCCGTTTTCAAGCTATATTACGTGTCACAAGTGCACCCAGAAAGAGGTTTCCTGTTGACATCAAGAGTTTTTCCCATGAGTTGAATTCAAAAGATGTCCGGCCTTTTCCTTTTTGGAAGCGTAGGGGGCGAAATAACCTCCAGGTACTTCAGTTTCCACTTCACATTATATTGTCGAGTTGATGATTTGTGTCATAGGAGGCATTATTTTATAATTGCTTTGCATTGTTATGCAGGAGATCTTGGTTGTTATTAAGGCAAAATTTGATAAAGCAAAGGACGAGGTGAACACTGATCTGGCTGTTTTTGCAGCAGACCTGGTTGGAATTCTTGAAAAAAATGTAGATACTCATCCTGAGTGGCAAGTGACAATTGAAGACTTGTTAATTTTGGCTAGGAGGTGTGCTATGACCTCATCTGGGGAGTTTTGGCTTCAGTGTGAAGGCATAGTTCAGGAGTTGGATGATCGGCGTCAAGAGCATCCTCCAGGGATGCTAAAGCAGCTTCACACTCGAATGCTTTTCATTCTCACAAGGTGTACCAGATTATTGCAGTTCCACAAGGAAAGTGTTTTGGCTGAGGATGAACATGTTTTCAATCTTCGCCAATCCAGAGTCTTGCATTCTGTTGAAAAAGGTATTTCTCCTGGTTTGGGAAGGGATGCTAAAAGTTCTAGTGCTGCAAGGGCCTCAAAAACCTCAACAAAAAAAGCATATAGTCAAGAGCAGAGTAGTACCTTGGGATGGAAGAAAGATACTGTGCAACCAAAAAAGCTATCACCTCCTGCTGCTGATGAAACTTCAAAACACTTCAAGTCTCCTTCTGGAAGGGACCGAATGGCTTCTTGGAGGAAATTTCCATCTCCATCAGGAAAAAGCCCAAAAGAATCGGTACAGTTGAAGGGCCAAAACATTGGGAGGGTTGAACCTTCAAAGACATCAAATAGTAATAATGAAGAGAGCTCAATAATTTGTCGTATATGTGAGGAGGAAGTACCTACTTCACATCTGGAAGATCATTCAAGGACTTGTGCAGTTGCTGATAGATGTGATCAGAAGGGTCTGAGTGTTAATGAGCGTCTTGTCAGAATTGCTGAAACACTAGAAAAGATTATGGAGTTGTGTACACAAAAGGATACCCAACAAATAGTGGGAAGTCCCGATGTTGCAAAAGTGTCAAATTCAAGTATGAATGGAGAGTGTGATGTTCTTTCCCCTAAACTTAGTGATTGGTCTGGCAGAGCCTCAGAGGATATGCTAGACTGTTTCCCTGAATCCAATAATTCTGTTTTTATGGATGATCTAAAGGGATTACCACTTATATCATGTAACATTCATTTTGATCCAAAGTCTGACCAAGGTATGACAACATCATCTGGAGGGAGCATGACTCCTAGGTCGCCTTTAATGACACCAAAGTCAAGTCAGTTTGACTTGCTCTTGGCAGGGAAGGGTGCTTATTCTGAACATGATGATCTGCCACAGGCATGCCCTTTTTAATCTCTTTTATAAAATACTTATATTTCTATTCTGTTTCCCCGTCCTTATGCCATGGCTGGCATTGTGAATTCAATTCAGCATTTTGTATCAAATGGTGTTTCCCATGTGTTCATTTATGAAGTTTGGTGATACATGATCCAGTAATTATAAGCTGTCCCCAAAATACTTTTGTTTTCTAATTTCTATAACAAACATGTTATCAAAATAAGTAGAGCATGATATATATAAAATGATTTAGAGAATTCTGTTCTGATTTTATGAACAAATGATGCACATCTATTACATTTATTAATAAAGGAAAGCTCGTACGTGCTTCACAGCATTTTTTGGCAGAAACGTATTATCTCTGGCCTTCTTTTGTGGCAAAGTTTGTACTTGGTTTTAGAAGTTATTCACTGTAATTGTAATTATTTCTGTGGTTTTAAAATCTGGTTTGGTTATTCAGTGTAGAAGATATTCATAAGGCAAACAACCTTACCGTTGCGCTGAGACTAACCTCTTGTTTGATTGACTATTATTTGGTAATCAATTTTTAATTGACCATTATTTCTACGTTTCTACTTTTAATGCGGCAATACTGAAAGCAAGACCTACAAATCCTTCCATAAAATGGCGACTTATGAGTAGAAACGGTGTGAATAAATAGCGTTTTTTTGGTTCTGCCTTTATATTTGTCTTTAAAACAGTAGTTCTTTGAAAATGAAGTCTATAGGAAAAAACCAAAGTCTGAGGAAGCATGTCAAATTTTAACTTGGGTAAAAGGGGAATGATTGGGTTTCGGTGGGGGGGGGGGATTAAGTTGGTTAGGCACAGTCATGTGGGCCACTGAGCTCCACATTGGTGGCAGTTTCTATTTATTTATTATCATTATTACTCTTTTAAGTCACCACCAGCCATATTTATCCAAGAGGGGCATTTGTTCTGTACATTCAAGGCATAGTGGTTGCAAAATGATATTTATGCTATTATGAGAAGATAAATTCAATAAGAGTTTGATTTGTAAATTAAAAATGATAAAAGGGTTACTCCAAAACAAGAGAAAGAAGTATTCTCTTTCATTTGGCATGGCCGATAATATCACTATACTCAAAATCTCGCACTCATTCTCAACTGTGAGTTATTAAGATGCTCATTAGTGATCATCTCATGCTATTTTGTGTGTGGGATATTGTAGATGAATGAACTTGCTGATATTGCACGATGTGTTGCAAGCATACGTCTGGATGATGATCAATCAGCACCATGCTTATTAGCCTGTCTTGATGACTTGCGGGTTGTTGTGGAGCGAAGGAAGTATAATTCACTAACGGTGGAGACCTTTGGAACACGAATTGAGAAGCTGATACGGTTAGTACTTTGCTGCTATATATGTTTACAGTCATAACACTTCTCTATAATTTGGAAAGCACTACAAGTAAACATTAAACATCAATGGATGGATTCTTAATAATAACTATTAGGTAAGTTCTTCTTAATGACACTTTTGCTACAAAAGATCCATAACTTTATACTTCGAATATGGAATACCAGATACCATAATGATATTACTCCTTCCGTGTTTGTATCTGTCCTCATCTATCTTTGGCATTACGTGACAGAAGTTCCCTCATGTTCACCTAATGTATTTTTCTCATTGGTCGGTACTTGTGTTTTCCAAGTTGTTCTTTGCAAGATTTAGGTGATTATTCCATATAAGTTGTCATTTTGGCAGGGAGAAGTATTTGCAGCTTACTGAGATGGTGGATGTCGAAAAGATAGATACAGAGAGCACTGTAATTGATGATGATGTTCTCGTGGAAGATGATGTGGTTCGTAGCTTGAGAACAAGCCCACTCCATTCTTCGAGGGACCGTACCTCTATTGATGACTTTGAGATTATAAAACCTATCAGTCGTGGAGCATTTGGACGGGTTTTCTTGGCTAAAAAGAGAACAACTGGTGACCTTTTTGCAATAAAGGTAGTTGTATTTTATGCTTCTAACTTGCTGGTTACTGTTTATCCCTCTTCATTTTGGCTGTGCTTTCATTTGTTGTATCATCAGTTCATCACTAAATTTGGCTGTCCATTAGTCTTCTCATCTTCCATTTCTGATTTTCATGCTCATTTATCTGGCTTGTAGAAGAACAGTTGTTTAATAATGTTGGGTTAACTAAGGTTGAACTAACTGTTTGGAGTCTGAATAAAATTTTCACTTTTACATATGACTGTTTATTTATCTTTTTGTATTTCTCTATTTGTATCTCATAATATGTTACACATGAAATTTAAATCTACATTGATTTCTCGTGTGTCTGACCTAGTATTTCAATCATTTTCTTGTCTAATAAATTTTCTTTTCTTATTCAGTCTAGCTAAAAAAAACTACTTTGATGATTTCTTCTAAATTATTTCCTGGCATTGTTTATTACTTTATCCTATTTACATCTTTCCACAGTTCTATGCTTCCAAGTTCCAAGGTAATTTAGTGCACTAAGTTTTGGTGACATAGCTTTGGTGGGATATTGCAATAAAGGTAATTCTATTTAGTTCTTTACCATGTTGAACTGTTTTATAACAGGTTCTGAGGAAGGCAGATATGATCCGTAAGAATGCTGTCGAAAGTATATTGGCAGAACGTGATATTTTAATTACGGTCCGCAATCCTTTTGTGGTGAGCAGGTTTAACTTGCTAATTATTCTAAGTTGCTTTTGATAAATGGTAACCTTGTTCTAACATTAGTTTGAACTTAATCAGGTTCGGTTCTTCTATTCTTTTACATGTCGTGATAACTTGTATCTTGTCATGGAGTATCTTAATGGAGGTGATCTGTATTCATTGTTACGAAATTTAGGTTGCCTAGATGAGCAAGTTGCCCACGTATATATTGCCGAAGTGGTAATGTTTGGCTCTCTCCCTCTCTCTCTGGTAATCTAGAAAACTGATCTTATGTTACATTGTCTACAACTTATGCTTCTGTCCAATTGTAGGTGCTTGCATTAGAATATTTGCATTCACTGCGTGTGGTTCATCGTGACTTGAAGCCGGACAATTTATTGATTGCACATGATGGTCACATTAAGGTTACTACTTACTAGTTCTTTCTCTCTCTTTCTTTTGGGATTAATACCATCAATATTGTATTTCAGCAAAATAAGTAGCCTGTTTAGCTGCTTTGGGGCCGATATCTACAATGGGTCATTAATTGAATTTTTTTACCAGTGTTAGCTTCTTTCAAAATTGCTACCAATATCACCCCTATGTGTTTTGTGTAATATGAATATACCAATCTCTACATATTTTCCTCAGTAAAGTAATGGTCAAAAAGGCTTCCTGCTAGCATTTGTGGGCTTTGTTTGTTCCCGGGGGTGGTGTGGATATGCTTTCCTTGTTTTTTCATAAATAATTATGTTTGTTATTTTTTAGATTTTTGGATGAGATTCTTTTAAAAAAAATAAACTGAAGTAATGTTTGTGATGTTAATATCTTTTCAAGCTAGATTTTTGTGTTTAAAATAAAATATTTTTTGTAACAGAGAACTTTTCAAACATAGAAGTACTTCTCAAATTTATGTTCCAAGCATAAAATAACTTTTACTTTTTTAAAAGACCTTTTTGGAATAGCTGACATAAAAAATTATCTTTCAAGAAGCTCATACAAACAGCCCAAAGTCTCTTCACTTTAGTTACAAATGACATGCTTTAGTTTCAATGTTTATGTAATTCCTCTTGAACAAATTTTATACATACCATTGTTTAGCTAGTCAACGTGTTGAAGTTTTTTTTGTCTACTCATGCAGCTAACAGACTTTGGGCTTTCAAAAGTTGGTCTCATCAACAGCACAGATGATTTGTCTGGTCCAGCAGTGAGTGGTACATCCCTACTTGGGGAGGACGAGCCTCACTTATCTACATCTGAGCATAAAAGGGAACTGCGGAAGAACCGTTCTGCTGTTGGAACACCTGATTATTTGGCACCAGAGATACTTTTGGGAACTGGACATGGTTCGGATAGATCTCTTTTTATGTTTTAATGTGCTTTGATTTCTGTTTTCTTTCCCTCCTTGATTATACTTTTGTTGTTATTAGTTTTCTTTTAAAATCATTAAGGAAATATTATTTTCCTGCTGTTAGAATTGCGAACTTAATGATGCTGCAAAAATCTGGAATTATCTGTGCAGTGAAATCAAATGAATTTTTTTCATTTGCTGTAGCTCACTGAATGCTGATTTAGTGGTTTTACATTATATGCTGGTGAAAATGTTTGCATCACTGCATTTTTTTAATGTGTGTTTAATATTTGAAACATGACAAGAACACGTTTCTTCAAATTTTACAGGGTATACAGCAGATTGGTGGTCTGTTGGAGTCATCTTATTTGAGTTGCTTGTTGGTCATCCACCCTTCAATGCAGAGCATCCTCAGGTTATACCCCGCTTCTTCGCGTGATGAAATCTTTATACATGGTTTTAAGTTTCTTTTTATGATTTGTTTTGGCATTATATGGTTGATTTCTCACTGTCAGATATTTTTTTTGAATTTGTAGAGCATATTTGATAATATCCTTAATCGTAAGATACCTTGGCCTGCAGTTCCTGAGGAAATGAGTCCTGAAGCTCAAGATCTTATTGATCGGTAATAGACATGTTATTTATTATTATATGTATCAGGAAATTATTATTTTTGAGCACTTAGAATATCAATCCCTTCAGACTGTCATTTTTAATACCTTTATGTATTTTTTGCTGCTCGTTAGCAATCTTGGCCCTATATTCTGTAATGTTTAGGAAAGCCAATAACATTCTGGTGACTTCAACTGCTAATGCGTGCTTTATTTTCGTCTTCAGTTCAGAAGTTTGCAAGAGCAAAATATATAAACTTTAGGGTCACTTTATGAAAATGCTGCACTGATATTTATTTGAGGGGTCTGATTACTTCTCTTTTCTTAAAAATAAAGAATCCAAATGTAATCAATCTACAAAGTACAAACCCTAGTCTGTTTTCAATTTAGCTTTCTCTGTAAGTACCCTTAGCTGGGTTACTGATCTGTCTTGAGGCATTGTTACCTTTCCACACCATCTTGAGATATCCAGAGGAGTTTAGTTGTCCTAGCCTGATTCATTTTAGTCCCATATCACTGCTTAATACTTCCTTTTTATGATTCATAATACTTTACTGCATATTAGATATTTCAGTGTTAATAAAAAAGATACTGCTTTGTCATACTGGCATGACGGGATGATAACACTGGTACCAATTAGAACACGAAAAATAGAGTAGAAATGCAAAGGAAAAGCCCCTACCCAGAATCAATTGGATAATTGATTCTGCTAGGGTTCTAGTTGAATTTTATTAGAAGAAGATGAATTACAAGAGATACAGCACACAAGGATCCCACGACCCTCCCCTTACTAATTCCACAATCAACTTTACCAATAACCAACCTAACTTCCTTTCCCGCCTAATGTGCTATTTAAAGGCACATTTCCTAACTAACTCTAACTGACATAAGGGTATAGCAGTAATCCTGCTATCCCTGAACCCAAACACCCCTCTTCCCTCTCCTATACACATTTCTAATGATGGGCTTTGGCCTATCAATACCCTCCCCTAATAGTCTCAACTTGTCCTCCAGTTGGAAATCTGGAAAGCTGTCGTGAATGATGGTTGCCCTTTCCCAAGTGCAGTCATGTTCAGGCATATTCTTCCATTTGATCAAAACTAACATATGCCCCTGAGCATCCTCCCTGCTGCCTTTGGCCTCTTCAGGAGTGGCTTGTAACTCCCATTCTTCATTTAGCATGGGTGGAAAAGCCTGAGGATGTTGATGAGGCTTCAGGGCTTTCTTCAAGAGGGATATATGGAACACAGGGTGAATTTTGGCTTGGCTAGGCAGGACTAATTTATAAGCCACAACCCCTATTTTCTCAAGCACTTGATAAGGGCCATAATACCTTGGAGCTAGCTTGGCACAGGGTCTCTGGGCCAAGGATTTCAGTTTGTAAGGTTGCAATTTGAGATACACCCAGTCTCCTACCTCAAAAGCCAACTCCCTTCTGTGTTTATCTGCTTGCTGTCTTATCAAATTATGAGATTTGGCCAGGTTATCCTTCAATTCTGTCAGCATATTATCCCTGTCAGTAACCATAGTGTTAACCTCTTCTACCTTACAAGGTATAGCCCCTGCTTTGAGTAGTGTAGGAGGATCCCTCCCATATAAGGCCCTGAAAGGGGTCATCCCTGCTGAATTGTTGTAGTTGGAGTTAAACCAAAACTCAGCCCAATGTAGCCATTCAATCCACTGTTTAGGTTTAGGACCCACAAAGCACCTAAGGTAAGTTTCCAAGCACCTATTAGACACTTCAGTTTGATCATCAGTTTGGGGATGATATGAAGTGCTAAACTTTAACTGAGTACCTGCCATCTTGAACAACTCCTTCCAAAAGTGACTCAAAAATAAGGGATCCCTATCAGAGATTATAGAGGTAGGGAAGCCATGCAATTTCACCACTTCCTTTATAAACATAGTAGCCACATCCTTTGCTGAATAAGGATGCCCTAAGGCAAAGAAGTGGGCATACTTAGTCAACCTGTCTACCACCACAAAGATAGTATCCTTACCTCTTACCCTAGGCAATCCCCCAATGAAATCCATAGAGATATCCATCCAAACATGTTGGGGTATGGGCAGAGGTTGCAGTAGGCCTGCTGGAGCCAAGTTGGAATATTTCTTTCTTTCGCAAATCTCACAACTTTCCACAAATCTTTTGATATCTGCCTTCATACCATCCCAAAACAAAAAGCTAGCCACTCTCTTATAGGTCCTAAAGTGCCCAGAGTGGCCACCCATAGGAGTGTCATGACACTCTGCAAGAATGACAGGGATTCTGTTGGATGTTTTTGACAAAACCAACCTCCCTTTATAGTACAGTACACCCTTCTTCAATTCATAACCTGGATGTGAGTCAGGGAAAATAATCAATTCTTGCATCACCCCCCTCCACTTGGAATCCTGTTGTAACTCATCATTCCAAATTTCCCTTTCTGTATTTGAGACCAGGGATAGGGAAGAATAGAACTGCTTCCTAGAAAGAGCATCAGCAACTGAGTTCTCCCTTCCTGGCTTATACTGGATTTCAAAATCCAATCCAACCAATTTTATTGTCCGCTTGAACTGTTCTTCTGAGAATAACCTCTGGTCAGTTAGGAATTTGAGACTTTT
The DNA here is from genome assembly GCF_001865875.1 of Lupinus angustifolius. Classification (NCBI taxonomy): domain Eukaryota; kingdom Viridiplantae; phylum Streptophyta; class Magnoliopsida; order Fabales; family Fabaceae; genus Lupinus; species Lupinus angustifolius. The sequence continues at coordinate 2,737,179 of NC_032011.1, read as the reverse complement.
TTGGTCTGTCTTGATTATGAAATGTGTCCCCATCAAGTAATGCTTCCATTTCTGGATGGCTTGAACTAAGGCCATGAGCTCTTTTTCATAGACTGATTTGTGTTGAGCTCTCACAGATAACCCCTGACTCCAAAAGGCCAATGGCCTTCCTTCCTGCATTAAGACTGCCCCAAGACCCTTACTGGATGCATCTGTCTCCACCACAAATTCCTTCTTAAAGTCAGGGACTGCTAACATAGGGAGATTCACCATAGCAGCATTTAATGCCTCAAAAGCAGAGGTGGCCTCCCTTGACCACGGGAAAGCATTCTTCTTCAACAATTCAGTAAGTGGCTTTGCCAATTTCCCATAATTCTTCACAAATTTTCTATAGTAGCCCGTTAAGCCTAGGAACCCTCTCAAGCCCTTGATGTTTGCTGGTTGAGGCCAAGACTGCATAGCCTCCACCTTAGTTAGGTCTGCTGATACCCCACCTTCTGATATGACGTGGCCTAAATATTCAATGTTGGGTTGGTCAAAGCTACACTTCTTCAGATTGGCCCTGAGTGAGTGATCCAGCAGAGTGGCCAACACTGCTTGCAGATGCAGAACATGAGAAGCTAAATCAGGGCTATAAACCAGAATATCATCAAAGAATACCAGAGTGAACTTCCTCAAGTAGGGCTTCAGAATATCATTCATGAGAGCTTGAAAGGTAGATGGAGCATTAGTCAGGCCAAAGGGCATAACAAGGAATTCATAGTGGCCCTCATATGTCCTCAAAACTGTCTTCTCAACATCTTCTTCCCTCATCCTTATTTGATGATAACCTGCCTTCAGGTCAAGCTTGGAAAATACCATAGCTTCCCCCAACTCATCCAACAACTCCTCAACTATGGGAATAGGAAACTTGTTGGGAATGGTAATCTTGTTTAGAGCCCTATAGTCTACACAGAATCTCCATCCCCCATCCTTCTTCTTGACTAAGATTATAGGACTCGAATAGGGGCTTATGTTGGGCCTAATGACACCACCTTCTAGCATTTCAGCTACCAACCTCTCTATCTCAGATTTCTGATAGTAGGGGCACTTATAGGGCCTTATATTGGGTATCTCAACATTTTCCTTCAAGTGGATAGCATGATCATGTTTCCTAGAGGGTGGAAGTCCCTGAGGGTCTAGGAATACCTGTTGGTACTGCTGCAACAACTCATTCAAGGCAGCTGGAATCACCTTCTCTGGACCTGGTTGT